>NW_012267328.1:5765857-5766349 GCF_000151885.1 Dipodomys ordii
TATCACCGTGTCTAGTCCGCGGTGACTATATCACACACAGAGACACAGACACACAGACACTCACACACAGACACAGACAGACACACACACTCACAGGCACACACATACAGACACACATACAGACACAGACACAGACACACAGAGACACAGACAGACACACACTCACAGACACAGACACACTCACAGACAGACACACACATACACAGACACACTCACAGACACACACACAGACTCACAGACACTCTCACACACAGACACACACAGACACAGACACACTCACAGACACACACAGACTCACAGACACTCTCACACACAGACACACTCACACACACATACACAGACACACTCACAGACACACACACAGACTCACAGACACACTCACACACACAGACACACTCACACACTAATTCCCAGTGTCTTTGCCCAGACCAGTGGTTCTCCCAAAATCCATTTTTGGAGATCCAAGAGATTGAAAACATTTTTGTGGTAATA
>NW_012267328.1:5766399-5878899 GCF_000151885.1 Dipodomys ordii
TATCACCGTGTCTAGTCCGCGGTGACTATATCACACACAGAGACACAGACACACAGACACTCACACACAGACACAGACAGACACACACACTCACACACAGAGACACAGACAGACACACACACTCACAGACACAGACACACTCACAGACAGACACACACATACACAGACACACTCACAGACACACACACAGACTCACAGACACTCACACACACAGACACACACAGACACTCACAGACACACAGAGACACACACACTCACACAGAGATACAGACAGACACACACTCACAGACACAGACACACTCACACACAGACACACACATACACAGACTCACTGACACACACACAGACTCACAGACACTCTCACACACAGACACACTCACACACACAGACTCACAGACACACACACAGACTCAGACACACACACACAGACACACACAGACTCACAGACACTCTCACACACAGACACACTCACACACACAGACTCACAGACACACTCACAGACACACACACAGACTCACAGACACACACACACAGACACACACACAGACTCACAGACACACTCACACAGACACACAGACACACACACAGACTCACAGACACACTCACACACACACACACACACACACACACACACACTAATTCCCAGTGTCTTTGCCCAGACCAGTGGTTCTCCCAAAATCCATTTTTGGAGATCCAAGAGATTGAAAACATTTTTGTGGTAATAATTTAATGGAAAGAATACTATGACATTGACGTGAATTTATTTTTCTAGAGCATAAAATGAGGCCGTATGGTTTATGTGGATGCTATCCAATATGATTATGTAGTGATCTTATTATTGTTATTTTTGATAAAAAGACAAACATTAAAATTTTTTTCTAATTCCCGGTGTGGTAATGCTGACGGATATACTCCACATAAGCAGAATCTTTTCAGGGGCGTCCATAATTACTCTAGAGTAATTATCCTTAGGCAAGCATGCTTGAGAACCACTAACCTCTCACACCACCTCCTTTCTAAGTCTGCCACTCTTCCTGCCTCTGCCAGGCCTGCCTGAGGAAGACTGCTCTCACTTCTCTGAATAATGAAATTAATTTAGAATTCAGTCTTGGAGATGGGGAAGAAGAAAAGGTGGGGAGGGCATCTGAGTTTATACTCTCCTAAAACCAAAGAGACTAACAAGAGAAACACAAGCCACCTTAATAATTCATGCCATGATTGGCAGGCAGGAAAAGAAGCAACTCTCCCTGGAAAGCCACACTCTCCACAAAATGGCGTGGAACTTGGTCTTAAATAGTATTTCAACAAAGAGCCATAAAGCTTAGAACCAGTGATAAGACAAAGCAGAGGATCCATTCCAGCTTTTCAAGAAAAAAGGAAAACTAAAAAGTGGTGAAGTCTCCGCCCATGTTTACTGCCACCCTCTCTTTCTTTTCATATATGCTAATAATCTAATGCTTTGTCTTTTCCCCTCCTTTTATCCCCCTTATTGATCAACAGATTTTATTGAAATTACTTATGCCATCTTCATATAGAGTTGCATATTATTCACACCCCAATGTATATTCTTTGGGTCTAGTGCCTACAAATGAGTGAGAATGTGTGGTATTTGGCTTTTCTGAGCTTGTCTTGTCTTGATAAACATATGCTTTCCAGTTCCATCCATTTTCCTACAAATTATTTCATTATGGCTATGCAATATTTCATAGTGTATGTATCATATTTTCTTTATCTGTTTATACGTTGTTGGGCACCTGACTAATTCCACAGTTTTGCTCAATAGTTTAGCAATAAACAAATATATGCTAGGATCTCTTTTATGTGGCTTTACACTCCTAGTGATGTATGCCCAAGACTGATATGGTAGGGTGAGAAGGTGGGTCTACTTTTAGTTTATTGGGCAACCTTCATACTGATTTCCATAGTGGTTGCCCTGGTTTACATCTCCACCATTGGAATATCACAGTTCCTTTCTCACGCATCCTTGCTCTCTTGAGCTGAAAAATGGCAGGAGTGTCATCTCTGTCTGTAGGTAGCACAGGAGAAGGGAAAGCAGAAAGACCTTATATCTGTGTGGATTTCTTCCCTGCCAACAGGCAGAGAAAGAGCAGGCAATCCCCCTGCATTTTGCTGTACTCAGGTCAACAGTGCTTAATATTTGAGGGAGAAACATTTCCATTTTCTTCAAGGACATGGAGGTGGGTGGAGGGGAGTCAGAAAGGACACGGTATGCTTTTCCCCAGGAGATAGTCAGATGGAAGATTCTGGAATATCAAAGTACGTACCAGAGAACTGGACACTATAGCGAGAACTTGCAGAGAAGATACTGAAAGGCACCAAACATGTCCTGTTGCTTAGTTGGCTAACAGTCCCTTAGAGGACAGACATGGGCAGAATGGTGTGGATTCCAACTGTGCAATGCATTATCAGGGGGAGCTCTTTCTAATGATTGCCAAGGAGATGACTCGCTCACGTCAATTTGACAGTGCACCCGTGCCGTTTCCAACTGTCAGTATTTGAGAAGGGAATCACTCACAACACCTGCACAGACCTTCCTTGCTTCTCTTCCCTCCAGCCCTTGATTATTGTGAGCTCTTGGTATGGAGGACGATGTAGGAATAGGAGCAGAGATGTTGCATATTCATGAGGAAAAACAAAGCTGCAAAGAAAGATAATCACAGTGCCTCTCACCTCCCACCCCCGCCCGCCTCGTGCTGCTGCTGCTGCTGCTGCACACCTCTCCAGGCTCTCCTCTTAGCAGCCCTACCAGGTAGAAATGGCCACCCACGGTCCACCGATAAGAAACCCAGGGATGGAGAGGTCTGAGTGACTCACCAGAGGCTTCACAGCCATTAGGTAACAGAACTGGGTTACTCACCCACATCTTCCCTCCACAAAACATAATACATTTTTTTTTTGTGAGCCCAGGAGGCCTGGCTAAAATTTCAATGACTATATATCCATCACCTAACTGGGTTCTAAACTGGACTCACTGGACTCTTAGAAGGTAAAGCTATGTCTACAAAGAGCCTGAGAACCAAGCAGCCTTATGGGTAATGGATGGGGAAGGAATTCTGCAGAAGGGCCTTTCTGTGGGATTCCTGTGTGCTGTTCACGTGGCCTTTTATAAGCAATCTCGCACGCCAGTGAATTTTCAACGGCATGCTACTGACTTCTTTATCAGCAGTTTTCTCCATTCCCGATCAATTGTTTGAGACTTAGGCATTGAGCCTCGGACGACTTAACACTCCAACATTATAGAAATATCCAAATATATTGAGAATGAAATTCCATTCTTCAGCCAGTAACACAAAAGAAATACATAGCAAATTCCTCTTCCTTCTCCTGTCCTTGTCTCTCAATGCGCATCTTCTATCATTCTTCTCCTCTCGCTCCCCTCCTCTGCTGTAATAAGGCACCTTCTTTCCCATCTCTCTTCTACTGGCCTGTCTCTCCTGGCCAAAATTTTGTATTATAGATCATCTTAGGACAATCTCTAGCAGCAAAGACTTGCTCCTTTTAAACCAGGGAGAAGTAATGGCACGTGGGGTGTTCTCGTTTTTGTAGGCTGAGTGATTCAGAACGGGTTCTCCTAATTGCCATCCTCTGCTCCTGGTGATACCAGACCATTTGGCCTCTGAATCAGCCTGCCACAAACCAAATAGTGCTCCTTCTTAACCCTGGCTTTTCTACCCTTTTCTACCCTTCTCCCTCATCACACTTGCTAGGAAGTCATTTCATCTCTGCAATGCACTGTGGGAGAGCCTGTGTAAACGTGGTTTAAAGAATAAATGTTTATTAAGTGCTCAGAACTCAAGCCAGGCATTAGCTCTAGATGCTGGGATAAAATGCTAAGTAATATTCTCAAGGAGTTTAGGTGCTGGTTAGCAGAGATTGTGCGTAAGTAAAAATGACAGAAGTCAGTTTTCAAGCCAGGCACTGGTGGCTCACGCCCATAATCCTAGCTACTCAGGAGGCTGAGATCTGAGGTTGTGGTTCAAAGCCAGCCTGGGCAGGAAAATCTATGAGACTCTTATCTCCGATAAACTATTCAGAAAAAGCCAGAAGTGGTGCTGTGGTTCAAGTGGTAGAGCTCTAGCCTTGAGCACAAAGAGGCTCAGGGATAGCATCCAGGCCCTGAAGTCAAGCCCCAGGACTGGCAAAAAAAAAAAAAGAAAAGAAAAGAAAGAAAGAGGCAATTTTCAGGAACCTTTATAAAAGGATTAATCAAATCCCTAGAAAATAAGCAGAGAGGGTCATTCACCATCTTCCTTCAAATGTACACCAACCGCGTCTGAGACAAGACGTGCAAATCTTACACCTAACACTGAGAATACAGCTTACCCGTAAATGAAGCCAAAGGGACAAAGCAGAACAGAAGGAAGGATCTTGGCCTTGGGTGAAAAGATCAAGGCATGGGCCAAAACTGTCCAGAAGTTGCCTGAACTAGAGGTCTGCCTTTGTGAGATCCATTGGTTTCCCATGCAGCTGTATTTATAGTCCACCAAACTCATTCTACCAGGTGTATGGAGGCCGGTTGTTATCTTTTAGAATAATGGCAAATACTGACGGATGGTTCTGTACTAAACATTATCCAGGTTATTTACCTTTCACAAGAGAATGTCAGACAGCCTGAGAAACAAGACTTTCAGAAAATGCTTTGCCTTTCTGCACTCTTGAAACATTTGCCACACCTAAATTTTAATTCACAAAATAAACACACTGAAGGTTCTTTTCTTTGTTTTTTTCTTTTTTCTTTTTTTTTTTTTTTTGCCAGTCCTGGGCCTTGGACTCAGGGTCGGCACTGTCCCTGAGCTTCTTTTGCTCCAGGCTAGCACTCTACCACTTGAGCCACAGCACTTCTTCCAGCTTTTCCTGTGGATGTGGGACTGAGGAGTGGAATCCAGGGCTTCATGCATGCTAGGCCAGCGCTCCACCACCAAGCCATATTCCCAGCCCACCCCACACTGAGAATTCTCATTGCCTACAAATTAAATGTTTCCAGGGCAAATTAGAGCCCAGAAATAGATAGAGCCCAGTGAGGATTACATGCCGGTCTGCATGGCTTTCCACATACATGACATCAGAGAGGAACAGAATCTGACTTGAAAAAGGATCCAACCTACCCCCCCCCAAAAAAAAGAGTCCATCTGCTCTACCTGGCATCAACTGGCATACACCATGCTCACCGCCAGGATACACGCCACAGGGAAAGATTCCAACACAGAAATGCAGTGAATACCAAGAGCCACACCGTGTGGGACCAGCTGCTGGGATTCTCCACTGATAATCTCCAAGCACAGAAGTGATGCATGGGGGCTGGGCTACTGGAAGTATATTTTAAAATGCCAGGGATTCCAGAGCCCTGAGACATCACAGAAATGCATGGAGACCACCCTGCGAAGAGGGGTCACTGGAGACCCGCAGGCCAACTGTCTGATGTAAAGTGGTGATGGTGTGTATTTTTACTCCACCTTCCAGGTGATCTCACCTCCAGGTCTGAGCCGGGCTAGGAGCCTGTGTTGATTCTACTTAAGCCTCACTGAACATGTGTTTTATAAAATCTTCATCTGCTGCACATCAAACCCATTTTTTTTAAATGATCAGCAGGTCTCTGGAGGAGGCTGACTAAAAGCCACGTTCAAGAGCCGATTGAGCAACCCACTAAAACGCAAGAGAAGATTAGGCAGGAGGAAGGATTTCCTGGATGCCTCATTTTTTTTTAAATCTTTCGGTTTTCTCTTCTTGTCTCACCAATAACTCTCATATGTTTGATGCCCAGTGAGATAGTTTCCTGATAAATAGCCCGTGTGTTGACAAATGGGAGATCAAGAGGAAGAAAATTGGTTTCTGTTCATTCACAGAAGATTCTACAAGCTCAAACTACTATTCTGAAGGTGTTCGTTCCTCAGTGTATCATACACATTTTTTATTTTTATTTTTTGCTGGTCCTGGGGATTGAACTCAGGTGCTGTCCCTGTCCCTCATTGTGCTCAAGGTTAGTGCTCTACCACTTGAGTCACTGTGCTACTTCTGGCTTTTCTGAGTAGTTTACTGGAGATAAGAGTCTCACAGACTTTCCTGCCCAGGCTGGCTTCGGACCATGATCCTTGGCCCTCAGCCTCCTGAGTAGCTAGGATGACAGGCATGAGACACCAGCTTCTGGCTTACCATACACATTTGATGATAGCCAGAGTTGCTGGAAACAGTAGACATCTTGTTCTAACATTTATTAAAAGTTCCCGTTCAGCCCCGTCCGCTGCCCTCTTCTCTCTTGCTCCCTTAGCATTTCTAAAGCAGGCAAGAATAACAGTCCAAAGTACCTTGACATTCCAGTCGTTTGCCTCGCTAATCTTGAGCTCTAAAATCTTTTCTCTAGAGTGGGTGCTGTGCTCGTGCATGTAATCCCAGCTACATCAGAGATAGATAGAAGAATCAGAGGTGAAAGTCAGCGGGAGGCCAAAACCTTCCTGAGACTCTGTGACCCCAGCTTCATGGGAGGAAGAGGTAGGAAGATCACAGTCTGATGTTGACTCCCGGCGGAAGAAAAATAACTAAATCAAAAAGGGGTAGAGGCATGACTGAAGTGGTTAATCTAGCAAGCATGAGGACCTGAGTTCACAACTCTGGTACTACCCATGATGATGACGACGATGAATATTCTAACTCAAAAACCCAGCAAGATGGTGGCACAGATAACTTCCGGTGCTCACATTCAGTGTGGCTAATTCCATCACACAGCACTTCCTCCTAGTGCTCCTTGAAGGAGCCTTGGAGCTTCAGATACCCTGACTTAGAAGTGACAGAGGTGCTGATCTGTGATCCAGCCCTCCAGCCCAAGCTGTGTTCCACCTTTTGCTTTAAGACCCCCTCCTCTGTTTGGGCACTAAGGGGTCCATTGAATTTGTCCAGAGTGATGGGTATATAGCATGGTAGATCATTTCATCACTAATGGATAGCTCCTTAAGAAACGCCCATTGCATGGACCAAACCCGAACACGTCAATGGAAGGAAGCTCAGCTCTCCTCAGACACTGTCATTTGTCATTGAGAGAACCCTGGAAAATTGTGGGTTGCTTATTAAACCATTTGCTTGAGACTTTAAGACAACTTTGCGTATGAGAGACGCTGTATGCACCGTCTTGGAGGTGTTTCAAGGAAAGAGGCAGCACTGTTAATATAATTGGACAAGGACCCATAATTAATTGTTCCATGAATATGAATGGTTAGGACCACCCCATTATCCAGCTTTAGCCCATCTTACATAGAGCTTGTTCAGAAAGGCAAATTAGGACTTGCCCTCGGCAGGCCTTGGCAGCTGCTGCTCTTGCTCTCAAACTTGATGAGCACTGGCTTCGCTGAGTCAGAGCTTCTCCTGGAGCTCTGCCACCCCCTGCCTGGGTGCCAAATCATGCCGGGCCTCGCACGGGACTAGCATGTCATTCACATTCACTTGGCTCACAGTTAACATGTAGTTAGTAGCATCCCGCAGTGGGAAAAGCAAAGAAAAAGAGATCTTCCTGCAGTCAAGAATTCATGGTGTATAGCTGGGCCCTGGTGGCTCACGCCTGTCATCCTAGCCACTCAGGAGGCTGAGATCTGAGGCTCGCAGTTCAAAGACAGCCCAGGCAGGAAAATCCATGAGACTCATATCCACAGAAAAACACCAGAAAAACAAAAGGCGCGCTGACACAAAAAGGAGAGAACAAGACCCGAGAACAAAAAGACGCGGGGACACAGCACACAGCCCGAGAGCAAAACCCTGACACACAAAAAAAAAAAATGTTTAAAAAAATTAAAGTTCATGGTGCATACCACAAAATAAAGAAAAGTAAGGGAAGGAGTGTGTGGAAGTAGGGTGAGAATGTTGAAGGGGTACATTGTATTCATAAACTGCTTTGTTATATGGCACCCCTCTGTGCAACTACGTAAAGATAGTTTTTAACTAAAAAAATAAAACCTGGAGTTTAACCAAATAGCAATCCGTCCTCTAGAGCAAAAGAAGAAAGTCCTAGGGAAATGATGATCTAGTCAGGTGACTTGGAGAATGGGGAGAATACTCTGGGTTTGGAACGGAGAGAGGCAAAAATGAAGAAATAAAGGAGGTTTGCTGAGGGAATGAACTTGGTTTTCTGCATGAATTTGCTTTTATACATATTAAATTTGAAATGTCTCTTAAAGACCAAAATGGAACTGTCAGCATTTAAATTAACTGGCAGAACTTAAACCGGTAGATAAACTGTACCATTATGTATAGAGCAATACTATACCTCTTATTTTAAATAGTATTATTCCGATTTATTCTTTATTCTTCTTTCTGGGGTGTTTCCTCATTCAGGATTTCGCATTGCATGATTTCAGCTGTGGCTGAAAAATTCTGCATAGAAGCAATTCATAACTCTTCTTCTAGTATAATGCTGGAATTGTCCTATTTTACTATTATTACCTATTATTGTTCATCTCTCTGTGTGCCTGGCTTATGAATGGAACTAATTTGTAGGTATGGATCTATAAAAACAAGAGCGTAGTCTGTCTAGGTTCAGGACTTAGCACAGGGGCATGTGTATCCATGGCAGGTCTTGGAAGCCTGCAGATACAAGGGCTGTCATCATTCACGTGGGCCAGCTGGGAAGGTGGCTTCGTGATGGAGTGCTTGCCTAGCATGCATGAGGCCCTGGGTTCCATTCCTTGGTACCACATACACAACATTAATAATAGCAATAATGACCATTAAAAAATTAACTTGAAAAAAAAACTTGGAAAGGAAACAGGAGCAGGTCAAGATTCATGAGCTCCTAAAACTAGCTGCCTCAAAAGTGCATCTGAAAGACTACGGGGGGTGGGAAGGTGGCTCAGGGGTAGAGTGCTTGCCTTGCATGCATGAGGCCCTGCGTTCAATTCCTCAGCACCACATAAGTGGAAAAAGCCAGAAGTGGCATTCTGACTCATGTGGTAGGGTGCCAGCCTTGAGCTGAAAAGCTGAGGGACAGTGCCCAGGCCCAGAGTTCAAGTCCCACGACCAACAATAAGTAAATAAATAAATAAATAAGACTACTGGTCCCACTTCGTGTAGATTATTTGCAAATGCGCTTCCAGTTTCCAGGGCTGGCTCGCACTTCCTCTGATGTCTCAGTTTGTTATTTCGGGGTCACGTTCGGTGACCTAAGCTCTGGTTGGCAGCAGAACTCCCATCTTCAAAGTGTCATTCTAGAAGTCTAGATGGTAGAGGCAATGGCGAAAGAAACAAAGAGACAGGACAGGCAGGCCGCGGGGGGAGGGGGGGCGGATGGAGGACATCCGGCATTAGAGTCAAGAATTTATTGATCACTTCCTAGGTAGGTATGATTCCCCTTTATCCTCACAACATGTTAAGAAGTGGAAAGAACACTAGGGTCACGAGTCTCATTTTATAAACAGGAAGTCCTTAGGAATTAGATGGGAGTCAAGGAAGATGTGGTATCTTAAGGGTAGACTTGCTTGTCTTTGATTCCCAGGCTGGTCCTCTAGGCTCTCAGTGGTGGGGCTGGTGACGGGTGATTCGAAGGTGGTGTGGGCCGTGCTGGTCATTCATGGTTGGTGTTTCTGGTCAGGCAAGCGCCGGAGCTGGGGTGCCTGGACTCAGATCTGAATGCTGGCGCCTGTTACCAGCGTGACCTTCATGAGGCTGTCAATCACATGAGGCCCAACGGCTGCCTGGCCACATGCAGCTCCCGGGTCATGGGTCACAGGTCACGGGGGGGGGGGTTCAAGATGGTGCTAGAATCCCAGTTCTGTTCTCTCTGCTGTTTCTCCTTCAGCCTCCTGTTTGTACTGTTTCCCCATTGTGTATCTGTCCCACAAACAAGTGAAAAACAAAAACAAACCAGAGCATCTGTGACAGGAAGCTCCGAATGCTCTTCTGTCTCAATGCTCTCTTCTCCATTGAGAGCTGAGTTTAACTATCTCTCCCATAGAGAGATTTCCCAACAGAATATAATCTTCCCTTCCCCAGGTACTACCGTCCTACTCCATTTTCTTTCTTTCTTTTCCCTAGTGTTTATTGCTATGGGAAGCTTTCTTGCTTATCGATGTACTTGTTTATCATTATTACAACCACAACTGGGATTCAAGGTGCTTAACATCATTGACTTGCTGTCCCAGCCCAAGCTCTTAGAACAAAATCAGAGACCTATAGAGCGCCTCACTAACTAGGGAGGAAGAGGGAAAGGAAGAGGGGGAGAGAAAAACAAGGAAACGTTCAATATTCAATGTATATGTATGAGAACGGAACCAGGCAACTGGATGGGTGAGGCTGGGATAGATGGAGGAGAATGATTCAAGGGGTGACAATAATCAAGACACATTGAAATACCTTACCAGGTAAGATGTGGAATTGAAACTCCTTTGTACAAGTAATGGAAGAGAACGTAGAATCAATCAACCAATACTATAAAGAAACTGAATTTTCTAAAGGAAAAGCAAAATCCATCGCCTACCACCCCATGTACACAGTAGTTTTTTTTATTTTTATTTTGTTTTTATTTTTATTTTTTTGGGTCCAGTCGTGGGGCCTGAACTCTGGGCCTGGGTGCTGTCCCTCAGCTCTTCAGCTCAAGGCTAGCGCTCTACCACTTGAGCCACAGCACCACTTCCATCTTTTTTTCTTTTTGCTTATGTGGTGCTGAGGAATTGAACCCAGGGCCTCATGCATGCAAGGCAAGCGCTCTACCACTGAGCCACCTTCCCAGCCTCACAGTAGTTTTTTAAAGCACCACTCTCATTTTTACTGAGCAAATATTTATTGCAAACCTTCTATAAGCCAGGCACTGTGACCATCTAGCTTTCTCGGCCTTACGACAGGGTGTTTCTCTCCTGTTATTATTTATGGGTTAAAAAGTTAGCAAGTAAACCTCCAGTGAAATTCTCACTGCAAGGGCTTATTGACTTCAGGACCCACAACCACATTTTCAATCTTCAGGGGGGAAAAAAAATCTATGCTTTATTGGAACCCGTCTTGTCCACACAACCTATTTTCCAACACACACCAGACTGAGTGGCCGAACAGATGGGCTCTGCGTTGCGTCTGGAAGCAGCCTGAGCCAGCTCTTGCTGTGCCGTTTCAGAGAATCTCACAGCAATGGGCTAGAATGTACGCGTTTCCTAAGGTGACTGAGAGCCTAAGTCCCACTTTCAGCCCCAAATCACTCCAGCAATGGGTTTTAAAGGGACCGTCAGGTTCTTCATGTTTGTTCCTTTTTCCACCTGAGATAATAAGATAATCATTATAATTACCTGCATGGTGGAGGATGACTACTTAAGGGAAGAAAGGATTTCTCCAGAGACTAGAAAACACACACATCTCTTTGGCAGGGTATGGGCATCAGAAGGAAGCAACAGGAAAGGTTTTCATGTGTTGAGAGAAATTTAGAGATGTAGCTTAAGAAAAAAAAAAAGCAACTGGGACTATTGCCTCTTCCAACTATGGTTGAAATGAGTCCAATCCCATTCCCTGGTCTCTGTGGGTAAGAAAGCCCAGCACCCTCTGGGTTATCTGGGATGAGATTTTCAAGATGGTGGCGCCAAGGATTTGTCCTTCAACAACCCTACAGTTAACGCTGCCCGATTTTGCATCCCCACGAGGTTATTCCTCCAGTTCTGTATTATGGACTTAACCAAGCTTTACACCCAACATCGTACCTCTTTCTTTCTTCTTCCCTCACCTTGTCCACATGAAGTACTCATTTTCAAGAGTCATGGTTTTAGTTTGTTCTTACCATGGATTTCTCTATGCAAAGTAACGAAGAAATGAAATTTATTCCTTCTAAACTGTTAAAGGGTCCCCTCATTTCCCTTCTTCCCCCAAAGGCATGTTATATATTCCAAACATCTATGTATCAGCACCTGTCACCAGGCGCTGGTGGCTCATGCCTGTCTGTGATCCTTGCTACTCAGGAGGCTGAGATGTGAGGATTGCTGTTCAAAGCCAGCCAAGGGCAGGAATGCTGTGAGACTCTTAACTGCCAGGAGCCACCAGAAAACCGGAAGTGGTGCTGTGGCTCAAGTGGTAGAGAGCTAGCCTTGAGTGAAAGAGCTCAGGGATAATACCTAGGCCCTGAGTTCAAGCGCCATGACCAGATAATAATGACAACAATAATAATAATAGTATAATAATAATAATACAATCTGTCTTCCCATTTGGGAAGTAATTACATGTCCAGATTTTTAAAATTTAACCAGTGTTAAACACACTCATGACTCAATAATTAATAACTCATAGTATCCTAGGCATGCTAGCCCTGTTAGATAGAAGTTCTTAGACATTTAGTCCCTTTGTGAAAGGAAAGTGTGGCTAATTCTAGACTATTTAATTGGCTAATGGAAAGATCATCTGTGGTGGGGAATCTTCACATCTCTCAGCCTGCAACCCATTTTAAGATCTAGTAAGAAATAAGCACCCGTACAATGGCTATAAAAATACCAAGATTAAGAAGGCATGAATCATTTGATTTTCCAAAAAAGCCATCATGTGGATGATGAGTGCCAGAAGCCTCATAAATGAACAGCTGCTCGAGTTGAGCTTGGATTGAGTGTAGTTAAACACATTAATCTTGGAAATATGAACCAAAAGTCAATGAAGCTGAATGTTTGTTGAATCTTCACAGTGCTCTCCTCCTCTTCTTTCTCCTGCATCTGTCATCTTGCTGTAGGTTGCCAGAATTCCGAGATCTGAGTGATCACTAAAACGTAAATAGGCCATTTTGGCTAAAGAGAAAAATCCCAATAGGAAATACAAGGGTTAAAAAAAATAAAAAGGTGCTGTAGGCTAGATATAAAAAGAAACAAGTAGAGAGCAGGCTTCTAGGCGAGAGAAACTGAAGAAAGTCAGCTTTCACATTTTAGCTGATCTATGCTTTTCATAGGAAAAATACTTAGCTGAACACAGGAATAAAAGGAAAAGTAGCAAACCTTATTGGAGAAATCCTATCTTTGATTTTTGAGTAAGAATAATTGCTCTGCTACTGATGAGATATTCATTTCGGGGGGGATAAAGGGGATCCAAATTGTCCCATATAAAAAAATGAAGATGTTAAGCCAAAGAGTCCTCCAATTTCCCTTTGGTGGGTGGTTGATCTGATGCTCAAAGAAGCCAGAAGATTACAAGGGGGAGTGGTAGCTCTCACCTGTAATTGTAACTACCCATTAGACAGATCCTAGAATCACAGTTCAAAGCCAACCCAGGCAGGAAAAATCTATAAGGCTCTTATCTCCAATTAACCAGCAAAAAAAAAAAAAAAATAGCCAGTAGTGGAGCTAGTGGCTCAAGGGGTAGGGACCCTTGGGCAAAAAGGCCAAGAGAGACCACAAGGCTCTAAGTACAAGCCCCAGGACCAGCTGGAAATTACTTTGGGTGCTTTGCTCGGATCCCTGATTAAGAGATCCTGGCGCCCATAGTGATGGATTTTTTAATGCCGTCTCATAAACTGAAGTAGGCCAGATTGTATTTCCTTTCCATTCTAATAAAGAAGTTACTCAAAATTAAATCTCAGTACTTCACTCTCTTCCTCTGGCATTTCAGAGGTCCTCGGGGAACTGGTTTAATTAAGTAATTCATGGCAAGCACACCTGCTCAGGTGTGCCTTGACTTATTTGGAAAACAATGATTAAAAACCAAAATCCCACTGTCCCTGGGAGGAGGGGGGGGGCATCGGTGTGTTTTCGAAGTTGCAGATAATATTTGTGG
Organism: Dipodomys ordii; assembly: GCF_000151885.1. Lineage (NCBI taxonomy): Eukaryota > Metazoa > Chordata > Mammalia > Rodentia > Heteromyidae > Dipodomys > Dipodomys ordii. The sequence continues at coordinate 5,780,119 of NW_012267328.1, forward strand.
AATGCTGCTGTCTGTCTGTCTGTGTGTGTGTGTGTGTGTGTGTGAGAGAGAGAGAGAGAGAGAGAGAGAGAGGCCTATAGCTTCAAGTGCCATAACGCTGATAGATGTTACTGAGAAGGCAAATAGCTGTCTCTCATGTCACCAGTTAAGTCACTGAAGGTGACCGAGTGGACCAATGTCAACGTGAGGAGATTAATCCTACCGCCATGCTGCGGAAGGCCTGGTGAGGTGGGACAGAGGCTTTGGCAATCTTTCATCCTTCCTCCTTCCAGACAAGGGTAAAAGAACACGGGCAGCACAGAGCCAGTTTCAGAGCAATGACCCCATAGAAATGCTCAGACCCCCAACCCACCTTCCAGCCCTTTGAAAGACTCTGCAGCCCTTGATTTACTCTCCCAGAAAGCAAGGCCCTGTCTTTCCTCTGACACAATCAGCTACTGGTCTTTTTGTGTCCTCAAGCTTTTGGGCCCTTCCTCTAATACAAGAAGTAGGGAAGGAAGATACAATTGGAGATCTCAGGCTAACATAGCAAGACATTCACAGAAACCATCCTCACAGGAGAGAAAGAAAAGCACCCCTGAAATGCTTACAAAAATCATGCAGCATTTCAAAAGCTTTTTAAGCCTCACTAGGTCAACATAAAGCAAATATCAGAGAGAGAGAGAGAGAGAGAGAGGAGAGAGGGAGAGAGAGAAAGAGAGAGAGAGAGAGGGAGAGGGAGGGAGGGAGAGGGGGAGAAAGAAAGAAAGAAAGAAAGAAAGAAAGAAAGAAAGAAAGAAAGAAAAAATGAATTTGGGCCAGTATCAAATCACCTTCCCTTATATGGCTAAACTTTACTCTTGGAAGTTGCAAATTGGCATTAGATGTGCAATCTAACGAGATCTTAAGCAGCAGTCACAGCCATGTTTGCTCCACCATCTTTGATTAATGTAGTGATGTGTAACATTCCTCGACTGAGTAATCCATCATCTCAAAATTCACCCATCCATTGTGCCATGATTCCTTGGCTTAGCATGCATTCACGAGTATTTATGGACTGTAGCATATGCTGAGCCCCTGACCAGCACAAAGTTAAATCATATCAGTGGAGAGCGCCTGTTCCACACAGGAAGCCACCGTGTGAACATGTAATTCTGGCCACAGATGTGGATAGCAACGTCCATACCTTACTACTGTCTTGCAGAAATCCAAAGTTAATATTGGCAATCAGTGGTAGAGCCAGGGCCGAGAGGTAGCAAGAACTGAATTCTCATCACTCTGTAGAACAGGTTCACAGGCCCAGCCTTTTTAATCAAATGAGTCTTCTTCCCTTGATGAAAGCATCAGGCATTATAAAAATAAATAAATAAATAAAATCTGCTCCTAATTATCCAATGCAAATTGAAAAATAATATTTTCCACTGATAAAATCAGCAATATGAGATCATGATAATCCGAGCTGGCAAGCCACGCGATAAGATGGAGTGTGCTTGGTTTCAACTTTTCTTGAGAAACCTGGGAAAAGTGAATAATGGCCTGCTATTTATTGTACTGTTGTGCATGCATGTGTGTGTATGGGCAGGTGTGCATGCATGCATGCACATGCATGCCAGTACTGGGGCTTGAACTCAGGGACTAGTGCTTTTGCTTGGCTTTTTCATTCAAAGTTGGTGCTCTACTATTTGAGCCACAGCTCCATTTCTGGCTTTTGGGTGGTTCATTGGAGATGATAGCCTTGCGGACTTTCCTGCTCAGGCTGGCTTTGAACTGCAGTCCTCAGATCTCAGCCTCCTGAGTAGCTAGGCATCCCATGCACCATCCATGCCCAGTTTTTGCTGCATTTTAGCCACACACCTGAAGTACACTGCTAAAGTTTACTTATTTCCCCAACCTTGTCAGGCAGGGACATGTGAACCCTCTATTGGGCCAGGCACACAGAAGGGGACCTGTCACTTTATTCTCTCCATTGAGAATGAAGGTAGCTATGCCCACATCTCAAGCAAATCTGGGGACCTCTGTAGGTAAGGATTCAACCTGGCCAAAGGCAGCAGTGGAATCGGAGCCTCCCTAATGCGGGGTAAAAGAGATCAACCTGTGTGGGCAGCTGGGTAAAGAAAGGCCCCCTCTCTGCTGATGTCTGTCTGCTCTTCACATGCCTGTCATTTTCTAATCCCACCCGGGAAAAATACATGCTCTTCATTTCCCCATGGTCCAGCCAAAGTCCTTCGTGCTCACTGAGGTGCTAACTAACTCTAGCTGAAGTTCCTCCTCACATTCCTGGAACCCGATCTGGCTGGTGGGTCACAGAAAGCAACCTCTCTGGCAGGCCCTGAGCTGGTCAGGCCTGTCCTTCCAGGAGCCAAGAAGGGAGAGAAAAAAAAAAAAAGGCGGAGGGTGGAGGGTGGAGGGTGGAGGTTGCAGGGCTTGGAACCCAGCCTGGATGGAATGGGGAGGGCGGGACTGAGCAAGTTTCTGCAGCAGGCCGAGGGGAAATCAGGGCGGAGGGACTGTGTTCAGGTGTGTGCAGTTAAAAGCTGAGCTAGAGGTGCCTGGAGCTGTCTGCTCGGCCACAGATAAGAAAGGAAGCTGCCCCTGGGCTTTCTGAGGGGGAAACTGAGGTAGAAGCATCTGGATCGTCCCCCTTGAGCGAGGGACCCACCAGAAGGAGGACACCCTGGCTAATCGTGTGGACCTTGTGCCCAGGAGAAAGGAGGTAAGCACGCTGCTAGAAGCCAAGGCTGCTACTTCCTCTGCTACTTGCCACCATTTGCTAGCCTGGGATAGGCATACTGATTCAAAGAGAGACTTTAAACCTGCCCTCCACCTCAGGACTCTAGGTCATGGGGCGAGAGCCAGCCATCAGAAACTTCAGCCTAGAAAAATCCCCTTCTGAGCCACCGATGGAGGAAGCTAGCCCGTGGCCCAGGCCACCAGGCCCAAGGCCTGCAGGTGATTGGCTTAGGAGAGCACCTGTTGCTCTATTATAGTGATGTGCACCGCACCCCATGCTGCCAGACAGTCCTGCAGGTAGTCTCTGCCACTGCTACCTGACTTCTCCATCTGGGGAGCTGATTGTGTATGGACAAGGGGTCTCTACACAAGGTTGGTGAAGATAACTGCATGGGGCTTTGAAAAACAGGAAGGGGTGGAGAATACAGCTAAGCAACTGTTTTTAGGATGATGCCTAATTAAAAACAACAATGGTAAAAGTCGGTGATAGCATTCACAAAGCATGGTGGGAGGTCCTTTCATCTCAGCCGCTGTGGAGACAGCTGCTCATCATTACCTCTCACTGCTGGCCGGAGGGTAAGGGCATGGGAGGGGAACTGATCTCCCAGCCCGTGCATTGAGGAGGCTGTGGTTAAAGGGGTCTTTGGGGAGGGGGAAGGGGGGTTCCCCAGATTCAGCTGGAGAGGAACAAGCTGGGATTGGAAGGCACCTCTCTCCAGGCAGAATAGATAACCCCAAGCCTCACTCCTGCTGTGAGAGACACTACTCACACCTAGAGCTGGGGCCCCACCTCCCCGGGTCCCTCCAGTCCACATGAGACCTTCCACAATGCCAGGAAGAACTCAGAGTCCCTGGCGGCTCAGGAAGGAAACCTACAAAGGCCCCGAGGTGGTGAACTTATTTGGCAGAGGAAGGGAGATTGTGGCTGGGATGCTGGCCCAGCCCCTTGGCCATGGAGAATTCGATCTCACCTTCAAAGCCAGGGGAGCAGCTCCCTGGGGGAGCAGCCCCAGCGGCTTGCGCTGCCTGCCTTGCCCCCTGGACTTGTCCTGGAATGGGCTTTCTCTCTCCCACTGGCTTTCAGCTCAGCCATGGCCTCTGGCGGAAGCTTTCCTGGACCAGGGCATCCAACACCCCACTCTGATCGCATCTAGGGTTTTTCCCCGAGGCTTGTCACCAGTTGATGAGCCTGCCTTGCTTGCATCTCCCAAGTCAGGACAGAAGTCCATAAAGATGGCCCCTAAGTCATCTCTGGACACCACTGGAACCCAAGGCTGAGCAGCGTCCCTGGTCACTGGGGCTCAGGGAACCCATGAGGAATGGAGGGGAAATGGGGGCCTGTGGAGCCTCACCCACTCACGAGGAAGCAAACGCGCCCCTGTCAGAGCTGAAAGCAAAGGGCGGCTGGCCTCGGGGCTGGGTTGGTTATCTGAGACCCCACTGCGCACCGGAGGACGGCTTCTGCGGGCCACTCGATTATCCCACAAGCCACCTGTGGCCTCCTAGACATGCAATGGGACCGTGATCTGGAAAGACCTCCCCGTGCCCTGGGACCCCACCGACCGCTTTATCAGAATGCCCAGGATGCTTTGCTCTTTTGGAGCATGGGTTTGCTGTTGAGAATGGGACAAAGCAGGGAGTGGGGGTCGGGGCTCCTGCAGCATCTCTGGAGCTCCAGTGTGGGTTGGCAGGGGGGTCATCACCCCAGAAGCCGGGGGAGGGGGTGAGTTTCACGTGTGACACAGCCCCTCTGCAGAGAACTTTGACTGCAGAGCATGCAGCCTCTCACAAGCACCCCGCCTGCAGGCAATGGGAAAACCAAGATGCACACGAACGTGTGTGTGTATGTGTGTGTGTGTGTGTTTGGGAGGATTTTTCCCTTGCAGAAAATCCACAATTCCCACACACACACACCCCAAATTAGATTATTAAGGATAAGAGGAGAGACTTCTTTGCAAGATTCCTCTTCCCAGACAACTAGCTCCAAATTGACCCCGGAGCAAGCAGCCGAGTGCTCAGTCTCCTCCCGGCACACGCATGGTGTTTGGCATCAATACGTCTGCCACCGGCTTTTACATGTCCAGGTCTTCATGTCAAGTATTCTGTTGTTCATGGCAAGGAGCGTTCGGCCTCGCTTTGGCCCAACTCGACTGAAGACGTCGGATCCATAGGTTGGATCTGTGGTTCTCCCGATCGTATTTTTCTAGTCCCTTGTGGTATATAATCTTCATGCGCAGATTCGTAGGAAATGGCTCTTCCAAAAGTAAATTGTTGAAATCGGAAGCCGAGGGAGAGACGTGGTGATTTTTTCCGGGGAGGTGAGCGGTGTTGTACCACGGAAAGAGAATTCCACATAGTGTCTGGAGACCTGGGTGTGAATCTCTGTCCCACTTCTGCGTTCGTTGTTGTTTTTGGGTGGGCAGCACTGGTGTTTGAAGTCGGGACTTTGTGCTCTCTTGCTTAAACCATACCTCCAGCCTTTTCCCTGCACTGATGATTCTTGCGATAAGGACTCTCTTCCTGGGTGTCTGCCCGGGCTGTGGTCCCCCGGATTTAGGTTTTCTGTCGTCGTAAGGATGATGCATGCATACCACCGTATCCATCTTCTTCCATTGAGATGGAGTCTTGCTGACTTTGTTTTTGTTTTTTGTTGGTTTTTGGTTTTTTTTTTTTTTTTTGCCTGGGCCTTGCTGGAACTCCCAATCTCAGCTTCCCATTTGGGTGCCAGGGGCAAGGCCTTCTCTCCCACCTAGAGGTCCAGAAGCGATCTCGTGAACTCTCTTACCCAGGCTGGTCTTGAACCTCCATCCTTCCCATCCCAGCCTCTTGAGTAGCCAGGCTCACAGGCGTGAGCCACCTCCCCTGCACGGACCCTATTCCTTGATGATCCCGTTCCAACAGCTTGTGCCCTGATGGGTATCGGCGGCAGCTGCCGCTGTGAGGATTCACTGAGATGTTAGCTAAGGTCTCGGAGATTCCTCATGTGTTGCGTGCCAGTTGTCTGTGGTTTTGGAAGGAGGCCATGCGGGATTTAGAAGGTGCCAGGTTGCTAGGGCAGAGTGGAACCCAGATTTTACCCACCAGGAAGCAATCAATACCCTCTACCCTACGACCTGGAAATTCTTCTTTAGACACGATTTTGAGGCAACCAGATCTGACCTCTTCGTGGACCTCACCCCCTAGGAAGATGCCCCTTGGAAAGTGTAGGGATGGATTTCACAATGGCGGCCTGTCTTGTTTACCAAGAAGAAAAAGAAAATATTGCCAAGGGTTTTCCCATCCTCCACGTTCCCTTGTGGCCTTTAGAAGGAAATGGATGGCTGTTTTCCTAAAGAAAACCAAACGGAGAGCCTTCTGGCCTGTTATCCCAGCTACTTAGGATGCAGAGATTAACTGAGAGAATTACAGTTAGGGGCAAGCTGAAGGCAAACAAATAGCAAGACTCCCATCTCAACAACAGTAAGCCAGGCAGGTGGTACATGTCTATAATCCCAGCTGCTGGCAATTACAGGTAGGAATATCATGGTCTGTGCAAGCAACTCAAGGCTCTACATAAAAAGTAGCTAAAAAGAATTACAGGATAAAAGGGATGGGGTGTGACTCAAGCGGTAGAGCACCTGCCTAGCAAGTGGGTACCACCCAAAAAGAAAGTACCACCAAAAAAGGAAAAATAAAGAAAGGGGGGCGGGGAGGAAGCGATCCATCTCGCCTGGAGCATAGTCTATAGAACCAAATGGTTTCAGATTCCTTTGGAAGAATTGCCGTGTTCTGTATCCTGTATTGGAGAACCATAGCATACTGCTAGTGACCATTCATTCATTACTACAATGGGGCTCTGTGTCCTTGGATCCATGTCTCCACCTCTCTGTGGTTCTGTGAGGATTGGGATTGACTCGGCCTTTCGGTCATGTGGGTTACACGTGCAGGAAGCTCCATTATCTCCTCCCACCACATCAGGCCAGACGAGCGGCTCACTCAACGACCAGATCCTCTGAGCTTGCCCTTGGCTTACCCCATTCACTCAATGGCCAGGTCCTCTGAGCTTGCCCTTGGCTTACCCCGTGACATCATACTGCAGCTACACTCTCCAGAACTCCCCAGCTCCTGTGGAAGTCCCGGACACCAGCCAGCTTTCCCTCTCTACCCAGCCACAGTCCATGCGGGCTGGTGTTTTGAAAATACCTCCAGGGTTTCACCAAACATGCCAGAACTTGCTCCTTTCTTCTGCAATCTTGCCCTGGGCAGGCAACCCTGATTAGCTTGGGGGAGAAAGTCTGCTCCCTTAAGTAATCAGATGCCCCCCCCCCGACCCTCCCCCTGGGCATAGCTTCTTCCAGCTCAGGGAAGCCTTTGCCCCGGGAGGCTGACATGTGTGAGGTGTAAAATCTCACCTGTGTGCAGAGTTGGGCTGAGTGACAGAGGGAACGGCCCTGAGCTCTGCCCTGGGCTGGTGAGAAATGGGTGCCCTGTGCTGTTAGTTCACACACACACACACACAGCGTTGATATTGACACACACACACACACACAGCGTTGATATTGACACACACAAACACACATACGCACACAGCGTTGATATTGACACACACACATACACACAGCGTTGATATTGACACACACACACAGCGTTGATATTGACACACACACACACACACAGCGTTGATATTGACACACACACACACACAGCGTTGATATTGACACACACACACACACACAGCGTTGATATTGACACACACACACACACACACACAGAGCGTTGATATTGACACCAGCCCTGGCCTTGATTATACCACCTTCCCAATCCAGGAGAAGATCGACCAGGGTCAGGACGACACAATCTGTGCCCAGCCTGCCGAGAGCGATCACCATGCTAATAATTAATAACAGCTGGATTGCATTGAGCAGTCCCTGCACACAGAGGCCACACTCTCAAGGGGATTCCAACCTGATCATCTAGGGAAGAGAAAAGGCCCAGAAAGCCACAAGGCCAGAAGGGACCATTCTAGGAGATAAACCCAAGCCCGAGTGACTAAACACATGCTCTTCACCTCTGAACCACTCTGAGCTGAGATGGTCTGATAACACAGTACAGATTAGATGGGGGGGGGGGGGGAACCCGTTCCACCAGCCGGGCAGCCTTCCCAGACGGTGGACAAACCTGCTTGGCCTGTTCCCAGGCACCCTTCCAGCAGGCATCTAGCTGGTGAAGTGTGTTTTTCTTCCCCCACACACACCACCCACCCCACACACATTTTTTATTAGCAGCAATTAGTTGTGCAAGAGGGTTTTACTTGTCAGGTATGCATAGCATGGGCCTTGAGCAGACCCAATTCCAACCAACTGCATTGTTCCATTTTCACACGCATACGTGATGAAGTTTGGCCTCATTTGCCCTCACCCCCTCCAGCAAGTACAGCACAAGACAAGGAATGTTTTCCATTCCTGTCCTTCAGAGTTTTTTCCTTTGTCTCCTATTTTTTTGGGGGGGGAGGGGAATGGGGGACTGAATAAATTCCTTTACTCCTTACCTGGACTTTTCTCCCATAGAACTGAGCACTTAAAAGTGAGTCCATTAAGCTGGGTGGCAGTGACTCACACCTGTTATCCTCGCTACTCAGGTGGCTAAGATCTGAGGATTGCAGTTCAAAGCCAGCCCGGGCAGGAAAGTCCCTGAGACTCTTATCTCCCACGAACCACCAGAAAACTGGAAGTGGCGCTGTAGCTCAAAGCGGTAGAGCGCTAGCCTTGAGCAAAAGAGCTCAGGGACAGCGCCCAGGCCTCGAGTTCAAAGCCCCTCCCCCCCCCAAAAAAAGTGCATCCATAGGTAAATTTTATGTGTATTTCACTACAATGAAAAGAGTGAGGCTGCTCTTGAGGTTCCGTTGTGGAACTATCTTTAAGACAGGGTGGAAAGTGGAGGAGAAAGCAATACATTGCCATGCCTGAGGTTTTCAGAAGGGACACACATACGGCCCTCTATGGTTCCTACAGGCAAGGACCCTGTGGGAGGGTCATTTCCATCGGAGAGGGAGAGGCCTGGAGCTTAGGAGTAGGGAAGGAGCGAGGGCTCAGTGTCCACTGCTTAGCACAGATACGTGTGCTGTGAGCATGCATCACTCACGCGGATTCATTTGGCGGGGCAGGGGGAAGACCAAGATTTGAACTCAGGGGGCTCCCACTTGCTTGCCTCGCTGGCACTCTACCCCTTGGGCCACACCTCCAACCTGGCTTCTCGTTGGTTGTAGTGGAGAGGGAATCTCTCAGCCTTTTCTGTCCAGGTTGGTCTCAAACCACGCTCCTCCAGATCTCAGTCTCCTGAGTAGCTAGGATTGCAGGCATGAGACCTGGACATCTGGCTCTGATACACAATGAGGGTTTTTTAATCTCTCAGAAAAATTGAAGGGGGCCGGGGGGGGGGGAAGCCATGTTATCAAGATTCCTGAATGGTTTGCCTGACATCCTGAGCATGCGCAGTGCGGAGTGAAATCAACTTTGCAGGGTGGAACTTGACCCTGGACGCAGATGTTATTAGGTCACTCAGAGATTTTAAATAGGACCAACTCTGCAACTACGTGATGGTGTTTCATTCAGCGTGAGTTCCACACGCCTCTTCAAAACCTCCAAGAGGCGACACTGATCAGGATGTATTGGATTCCTAAACTGCTGTGCTAAACGGCACCTCCTCTGTACAACGACATAAAGATCATTTTAAAAAGTAAAATGAAATAGAAACTTGTTGCCTGCCCCATACCTAGGAGCACTCGCCGGGAAACTAGCTCTCCTCTATGAATGTTATATGAGGACTAGTTAATAGTGAGGTGTGTTTGCGCTGGGGGAAGAAGATCTTCCAATTTGCCAGCTCTGAACACATTTTTCTCCTTAGACCCAAACCATAGACTCCAATCACTATAACACCACAACCGACTTCACCATGCTACACCAAAGCCTGCACCAATGAAAGGTTCTTTAATGAACAGTACAACATACAGGGAGAGTCATGGAAAACTCCTGTTTGGGACCTACAACGACATAGCTTTGCATGCTTCCCCAAGCCCCAAGTAGGATGGGGTTGATTCCTGGCCCACAGTTCCATCAGACCCCAGTGCGATGAGCAGGAGAACCCCGCACGCCACTGTCTCGGGGCTCATTACGATTTCCACTCGAGCATCTCTTCTGCAAGATGATGCTGCCCTCACTGCGGTTGAAGCCCAGAGCTCCACTGCTGTCTCCTCTCTCTCTCTCTTAACAAGCAGGAGGAGAAGAAGAGGGGGGAAAATACTGCAATCTCTTAGCAAGTTATCTGACACATTTCTAAAATATAAGTGAAACCTCATTACATGGATGAGCAGCTTTCCATCAGCTCAGCCCTGGCTCTGATATGAATGTAATTGTGGTGAGCTGCAGAGTGGACAGGAAGGCCAGCATCAGGGTTAGGCGAAAGGAATGGCGGAAGGCAAACAGTGGTGCCTGGGAGGTGGTGTGTGTGTGTGTGTTCGTGCATTATTGTGTAGGTGTGATTGTGTGAATATGGACCGGCCATTAATGCTGCATTGATTCACCATGAAGAGTTCATCGACATTATTCTCTTCCCTCTACCCTGACCTTCTCCCCTCTCTCCTTTTAGACCCTGTGTCCTCTCGGAGCTCACATTGACTACTAGTCAAGAAAGCCTTCTTACTCCATCCCTAGCCTCTATCCCCTGTTTCTCTAGCTCCTATGAATCCTGTATGCATTTACTACATTTCTAATTCAAACCTGTATATATACGCTCTCCCTCCCTCCCTCTCTCTCCCTCCCTCCCTCTCTCTCTCTCTCTGTCATTTCTCTTTTTTCTTTCTTTCTTCTTTTTCTCTTAGATGAGGTCTTGCTATAAAGCCCAGCTGATCTCGAACCCCAGCTTTGCTGAGTGCTGGGGTTTTAGGTGGACCCCCCCCCAGGACCACAGGGACAGATTTGTGAGGCTTCTTCAATCTTCTCCTATAACTTCTTTGCCTGATGGTCTAGCACAGACCTGAACATAGAAGAAAGCTCAGCCTGATGCATATTTACCTAGCCAGGCACAGTATAAAAGCCTGCTTAATTTTCTTCTATACATATATTCATACATAAACGCACACATTGGTGCATATATATACCTTAAGTGGCAACCAGTTTGCATTTTATGAAGTGTTTTTTAAATTTTATGAAGTGTTTTTTATTTAAGTTTGCTAACTGATGTATACAAATGAAAATACTTGCCACGGGGTTCCATGAAATGTTTCAATTTACGTGTCTGTTGTAGGATGTTTAAAGTAGACAAAACACATCTTTCTTCTCAAACATTTATCATTCTGGAGAAGGGTTTTACTGCTTTAGCCCAACCTGTCAAACAGTGAACAATCGGGCAATTAGCAAGTTCTGATAAACGATTGCTAATTAAATTTTATGACACATAGAGTGGAGCCCATCTATCTTTGTGCTAAAAAGAAACTCAATATTTCTCTTTGAATTGCTGCAGATCTTTCGCAGAAGGTATATATTTATTTAAGCAATTTCCAGGGGGAGTTAGTTGTAGGAATTGCAATTTGCTGAGAGATTGGACTGGGTATTTCCATGGCAAATAATTCCATTTACATTACACTCCAGCCCAGTTACATTACATGCCCTGAATAACTCAGTACAAGACTTCCAATGGCATAACAGGTAAAAGAATACAAAGAAGCCATAAAGGAGACACAATATGGACCTTGAATCTCTTCAGCTTTATCACTAGCATGCTTTCTTACGAGACTGGAGGGGAGAAAGGAGTTGTGTCTCCAAATTCAGATGGGAGCTATGGGCCAGGAAGAGAGAAGGACGATGACTTTTGTGTACTCTTATAGGACAGTACGACCTAAATGCAATCAAATGGGGTAGTGCATTTTGAAAACTGTAGAGACCTAAACAAATGCTCATTTTTTTTTTCAGTCAGTGAACATTTGCTGGCTATATAACTGGAACAAGTCACAAAACTGGCCAAGTCCCTGTTTTCTGCAGTGTCTTTCCACTGGGATTGCACAGGCAAATGAAGAAGATTTCAAGGGCGGTGCAGTCTGGCTGCAGGGCCTTGCACTGCTTTAGCTGAGAAACACAGAAAACCTTCCCAGGCAGGAACCCGGCCACTGGAGAGCAGCCAGCCTCATCCTAAAGAGACGGGAATGGGACCATGTTTCAGGGCCTAAGACCGACTTGTCAAGAGTCTAAAGGGGGCAGGGAGGAGAAGGGGCAAAGCCAGGAGAGAAATGGACAGAGGCAGAGTTGTAGAGGGCATTTGAACCTATAGCCCAAAGGTGGAGGGACTTGGTCAGGGTCACTGGGACATTCTTTAGTTTGAGGAATTCGATCTCCTGGCTCCCTGACCACCACCGGGGTTCCGCGTTACTGAGCCTCTGACAGCTGGTGGCGTCCATGTCTAACCGCAGAGACCTTGGAATAGAATCAGATACTGTGCTGGCGATGATACTGTCCCTGAGAATGTTCTCCAGTGTACTATGTCCCTCTGGAATAGGAGGACTACGTTCCTATCATGTAGCTGTTTTATAGACCAGAAAAAAAAAAAAAAGCCAGATGCTGGTGGCTCAAACCTGTAACCCTAGCTACTCAGGAGTTCAGGAGGCTGAGATCTGAGGATCACAGTTCAAAGCCAGCTCAAGCAAGAAAATCTGTGAGGGGCTGGGAAGGTGGCTCAGTGGTAGAGCACTTGCCTTGCATGCCTGAGGCCCTGGATTCGATTCCTCAGCACCACATAAGCAAAAAGAAAAAAGCCGGAAGTGGCGCTGTGGCTCAAGTGATAGAGCGTTAGCCTTGAGCTGAAGAGCTGAGGGACAGCGCCCAAGCCCAGAGTCCAGGCCCCATGAACGGACCCAAAAGAAAAAAACAACAACAACAAAGAAAATCTGTGAGATTCTTATTTCCAATGAACCACCAGAAAACTGGAAATGGAACTGTGGCTCAACGTGGTAGAGCTCTAGCCTTGAGAAAAGAAACAAAACAAAACAAAACTCAGGGACAGAGCTCAGGTTCTGAGTTCAAGTCCTACCACCATACACAAAAAAGAAAAAGAAAAAATAGCAGTAACGTCCCAAGCCGTGTATGTCAATGTTAGTTAATATAGTTAAATAAGAAATAACCCAGGGAGGTATGTCTGCACCTCAACTCATCTGACAAGATCATAAGCCTTCTGTTCATTTCTGAATCTTGCACAGTGTTTTGGCACATAGCAGATCCAATTGATATTTAATATACCAAATACTTAACAAACTCAAGTTTAACTTATATTTGTGACTCAAGATGGTGTGAAAGTGAAATTCTGTCAGTGGAAGCCATCCTTGGAATCTTGATCTTTTTCCTAGGTTAGAAATAAGGAACACATGGGGCTGGGAAGGTGGCTCAGTGGTAGAGCGCTTGCCTTGCATGCCTGAGGCCCTGGGTTCGATTTCTCAGCACCACATAAGCAAAAAGAAAAAAGCCGAAAGTGGCTGCTGTGGCTCAAGTGGTAGAGCGCTAGCCTTGAGCTGAAGAGCTGAGGGACAGCGCCCAGGCCCAGATTTCAGGCTCCACGACCGGACCCAAAAAAATAAGGAACACATTCCTCTCTCTTCTCTCTCCCCTTCTCTCTTCTCTGTTTTCCTCTCTCTTCTCTCTCCTCTTTCCCTCCTCTTTCCCTCCTCTCTCTCTCTCTCCCATGCTCTAATATACTGTTGCTGAATTAAGAAGCTTCATAGGTCAAATGTATTAAGTTGCATTTTTCAATAAGATACCTTGAATTTCCAGTGGGTTCAGTGGCATCTAACACTGTGACAAACCGAGAATCATCTACCTTGAATTAAGTTTAGATCATCATTCTTTGAGCAGAAGATGCCTGGTAAAGAAATAAGGAAGCTGGAGTTCAAACCCACAGACTGGGAGACAGAAGGGAGTGTAGGTTTGATGAGCCAGCAAAAGGGCTGACCAGCAGCAGCGTAAGAGAATAACAAGCAGCGAGCTGTACGGTCTGCTCCCTTAGCCACACAGCAACAGCGGGCTGAATAGGATAAAATTAGCGAAACCATTAGCATAATGATCGGCAGAATCTCCTCCTGCAGTGAGCCGGGAGGGAAGCAGAGGTTTTCTCGGCTTCTGGCGGTTCCCTCCTGTGTTCCTGCTGAGGACAAAGCAAGAGAGGCTCCCACAGGGGCTGGATTCTGGGGCTACTGTGAGAAGATCTCTGTGGGAAGGGAAAGAAGAAGTATGAAGGAAAAAAAAAAAGCAACGTCTGCTGATCCTAGTCCTGGGGAAGAAGATGAGCAGTTTTCCTTAGAAAGTCCTGAGATGGAGCGTTGATATTAGATCTTGAGTGGTTCGAGTCCACATTCTTCCACTTATTAATCCAGTGGTTAGGAGACAGTGGACACTCTCTAAATAGTAGAGGAGGGCCTGCTCATCACTACCAGTTATTATCCTGTGTAACTTTTCTTTTTTTGGACTGTTGTAGAGCTTGAACTCAGGGCCTGGGCGCTGTCCCTCAGCTCTTCAGCCTCAAGGTGAGCGCTCTACCCCTTGAGCCACAGTGCCACTTCTGGTTTTCTGGTGGTTTTCTCTTGGAGATCAGAGTCTCACAGACTTTCCTACCTGGGCTGGCTTTGAACCACGATCCTCAGATCTCAGCCTCCTGAGTAGCTAGGATGACAGGTGTGAGCCACCAGTACCTGGCTCCGTGTAACTCTTCCATTCTTTCAGTAGTGGACTGTCCATAGGAATACACCCAAGGCAGGAAAACAGAACAGGAAAGTCTTCTAGGGAGATGGAAACTGGGACGACAACGTATCCTTGGATGGGCAAGTTCCATCCGGGGAAGGGCAGGGCAGCCTCGAATAGCTGAGCCCATCCCTTGGTGCAGAAATTGAGGTGAGCAGAGCTGCAGTCTGCAGCCGCCCCGCGCACCTGACCTTCTTTCTGCATCAGGAAAATGTTCTGTGCCCTTTTCTGCTTGCTGTGTGACCCTGAAGGGAGGCGCCAGGCTGCACCCCCGCTGGGCGTGTGACTAGACTCCTTCGATGATGATTTGCACTGCCATGAAAGTAGGCGAGAGAGAGGTGTTCAAATGGTCCCCAGGCTTCTGGGGTATGCTGTTCAATGGTTTGGTATTAAGCATTTTGTAGAACAAGGAAGAACAGATTCAGGCTATTAGAAGATTTCGATTTACAGTGAGATGACGTTGAACCCAACACAGAGTATAATGGTGTTTGGACCTGTGACTCGGTTGGTCATGATTACTGTCCTGATTTGACGTTAGCGGGTGAGGGCACTGGATCGTTTTCTCTTCTAAAGTAAATGCTTCTACCCGCAAACAGTCGCCACCTGGCACCAGAGAGCCAAGCGGGTCACAGTCCATGCCCATACCAACCGCCGGTGACAGATGCCCAAAGTTTAGATCCCCTCTGACTTCCTGTCTGTCCCTGCATGAACTAATCTTTGCGGTGATGATGACCTGCCCCATCTCTCAAAATGTCCCACACGCTTGCCGGCCAATCAGTGGTCCCGCAACGTGAGGTGCCCCCTAGGGAAACAATAAATTAGGGACAAAGAAAAATAAGCTCCAAGGCTATTTGGGGAAAATGAAGGCCAGCTCTTTGCCTCTGTCACCTCCTGGTCCTGATAGTACATTTTTTTCTTTTTAATTCACCCATCATGAGCTCTAGTTCTTTCTCCCAGTGCCAGAAAAAAAAAAAATCAGAGCTGTTTTCAACTCTGCTGCTCCTATATTGCCTCAAATGCTCCATTCCTCTCCAGTTTCGTGGGAGATTAACCTCTCTGGTTCACACCCATATGTCTGCCAGAATCTCTCAGGAGTGTGTGACAGTACGGGACCTCGAGGTCAAGAGCAGTGGATTTATTTCTCTTAAGGTCACACAGCCAATCAATTACGAGGTCGGCCTGAGGAATCACCAAAGCAGTGGGACTTATTTCAAGCTGGGTGCTGGTGGCTCATGCCTGCAATAAAAGAGAGACGGGGGAGGGAGAAAGAGAGAATAGTGACATCGGCTAGACAGATATAAACTCCATAGACCGGGCCATCAGGAAGGAAGGGCAACTGGATTCTCACACACGAGCTGAAGGTACTATCCACATGGACAATTTCTTCTTAAGGCTTAGCTGAACCTCTACAGTCTCCCCCCACTGACTGCCTCGGGCCCACCCAGCTTCTGTAGCATCATCTTTAACAATTTAAAGTCAACAGATCTTTAACCACTGAGGACGTTAATTACACGGAATGCCTTCATGAAAACACCTCCAGTAACTTGGTGAAATAACTAGCGAACTCGCCTCTAAAACTAGTCTTCATAGTCATTGAATCAACCCCGTTCTAACACCGCTGGAGGCTGGATTTCCCCTCATAGAGTTCATCCTAAGCAAAGCAAGTTATTGAATTTACAAGCAAGTAGGAGAATCAGGCTCTCTCTTCTAGTTATCAGATACTATTAAATGGATTTTCTTTTTTAATTCTTACCCAGGTTTTGTTTTGGAAAGCATGCGTGTATGGCTGAAAAGTCATCTCCTTATAATTTTAAGCCGCTAATACAGTAAATATAAATGGATCTAATCTAAATGGATCTAATCTACATAAACAATAGCTGATTAGGCTTCTAAACAATTTTGGAGAATGTAAAGGAACTCTGATTGCAAATGGTGTCTAGACCATTATCCTATACAAATGGAATGATTATATCTAACCAGCTCATTACTTCTTCCTGCATCGGACATAAATCATTGTAAATGTCTCCTGCTTCACAGCAAACATGGTCTGAAAACTTACCCAAACATTGTAAATATCAAAATGAATTCTTCTTCCCTCAGATGTTGATTTGAACAAATTATCGAAGACTCTCAAGCTCTTTTTTTTTCCTAATGACTTCATCTGATTCTGTAAAAGACTTATTTGAATTTTGATTATCAGTATTTTCAACTTCAGTATTTTTCTTAGAGAATTCTTTATGTAGATTTCAGTAAGTTCTTCCTGTCCGTTGATTTACACAGTGGTCAAAGAATATATTTTTTTCTTGGTTGTGGGGCTTGAACTCAGGGCCTGAGCACTGTTCTTGAGCTTTGTTGCTTAAGGCTAGCGCTCTACCACTTTGAGCCACAGCTTCACTTCTGGTTTTTGAGTAGTTAATGGAAGATAAGAGTCGCACAGGGACTTCTTTGCCCAGGCTGGCTTCAAACCACGATCCTCAGATCTCAGCTTCCTTAGTAGCTGGGATTACGGGTGTGAGCCACGGGCACCTGGCTTATTTTTGAAACATTTTTATTCACACTTTACATTTTTTTTTAAAAAAATTAGCAAGCTGATGAAATTCACAAAATTGGGGAAATGTGGTAGCTCTGTACCCCAAAGAGAGAAAAAGAAACATCAATTTCTTCTTGGCTATTTAGTCACCTTTTAAGTAACTGGGGGGCAAAAAAAAAAAAAACCAGACACAAAAACAAAAGAAAGTTATATAGAAAAACCAAAATTGTGACTACAACAAAAATGATCAAAAGATGGTACAAAACCGAGTCGATGAAAATTAATCAACAAAATTGCATGACGTAATCTGAAACATGTTATAATTAGTATAGTGTCATCCTAATGAATCGAAAGGAGTCAGATAAGGATGGAACTCAGGGCCTTGCGCCAGCTGGGCTGCTGCTCCACCACGGTTACTTCACACAAGGTCTCCCTTTTTATCTAGCTGCCTGTGTGGACTGCACTGCCCTATCCTAATGCTTACTACGCAACCAGGATGATTACAAGGCACCCCCATGCCCAGCTTCTTCTGTTTAGATGGAGTTTCACAGATGTTTTGGTCCAGGCTATCCTAGAATCAAAATGTACCCAAACTCAGCCTTGTAAATAGCAGGAATACAGGTATAAGCCACTGTACCAGCTCCAAATTCCTTTTTAAATAAATCAAATCAAGCCAGGCGCCCGGTGGCTCACACCTATAATCCTAGCTACTCGGGAGGCTGAGATCTGAGGATCGCAGTTCGAAGGCAATCAAAGGGCAGGGAAGTCTGTGAGACTCTTTGTCTCCAAGAAACTACTCAGAAAAATCCAGAAGTGGTTCAAGTGGTAGAATACTAGCTTTGACCACAGAGAGGCTCAGGGACAGCACCCAGGCCCTGAGTTCAAGACCCAGGACCGGAAAAAAAAAAGTTACTGTCCAGAAAAAAATAAAATTATATTCTAGACTCTTCCAGTTACTTGGTGAACTTCACTTTGGGCTTGTGTCTTACAGCTGTTCAGATTTTAAATACTGTCAATACCGTTTTCCATTCGCAAAATTCCCTCACATATTTCTTCCCTGTAGTCTGAAAAGATCCGTAAGTATATATAAATTCGCAATTCCCCTAGCAACCAAGAGAGATCCTAAGTGGAAAACTGGATGATGTTAGATGTTAGATTCCTTTCTTTCCACCTTTCTTGACTCCCAAACTTGGCCTTTTGCATCCCTGCAGATAGGCCCATTGTATTTTCCACTCATCTCTTTATTTATGGACCCACCAATAACTAGCCATTTGTCCACCTGCTGCATGACACTTACCTACTCCAATTAGCTGAGTTACAAGAAACTCAGTGAAAGGTTTACAAGGAAATCGAAACTATCCATAAACTCATGAATAACCCTGGTGGGTTTTTTTTTCATATACTGGAAGTACCCACACAATCAGTAAGTATGATATATCGCTCCCACGTTTCTTATTTGGTATAATGAAACAGCAATCAATAAGAACTATGAGTCCTTGCTGAATGAGCCTTCTGGAACCTTGGGAGCAAATTCATCACCAGCCTGCATGTTTTTTTCTCTCATAAGTATCCTTGAGGCCCGGTACTGGCTCATACTCCAGCCCCCACCATGAGAACTTCAAGGTTATAATTGTCTCCTGTTCGCTTCTATGCGTCGCAAAGAGACAAAAGTATCTTTGCAGCGTGAGGAGAGAAGAAAATCACGGCTGCCTTTCCATCTTGCTGTCCCGTTGACTGCTAGAAAGTTGAAATGAATGCAAGAACCACATTGAACAGTGACGCCCTGTGCTAGCCAAGAACACTGACTCTACTGTTCACACCCACAAGCTGGGCTATTCTCTGCGTCCATTCCCGGGCCTCTCCTTCTGCCTTTTCTTTCATTAGTTCTTTCTTTCCCTGAGGCTCCTCTGTGAGTTTCAGAGTGGCTGTTAGCTGAAGGTCTCAGAGAAATGGAAAATGCTGTAGGATAAAGAAACACGCAAGCCACACTCGAGGGGAAACGGAGCCTCTCTTAAGGGGTCTGTTTTCTGTGGCTTCTCATGGAGTCTGTTCCGTGAAGACAGCAGCTCTGCTGAGGTAAGTAAAAGCATCCTGGCTCTGCCATGGGGACAGAGTCAAATGAATCGCTCGATCATCGACTGGAAGTTCTGAATCAGGCCTAGGAGGTCACTGCGTTTGCATTTGAAATTGCGTTTGATTTGCCAGGCTCACAGACTATTGTATTTTCGTTCCGTGGATTTCGTGATAGGCTGAGGGCAAATGCTACTTGCATCTGTAACAGAGTTTGAAGGTGGTGTGGACCAGGACACATTCTGTGATAAACAAGAGAGCCTGCGTTTCGGCATGCAGTCTGAGGAAGTGGATGGATTTGGTGCAGAAAGGAGCAGATGGGGTCGACGTCATTTCTATAGAAACACACACTCTGGTGTGTGAGGACTCATGTTTAGGAAATGTCTGGCACACCCCTCAGAATACGTAGACACTTGCTACATACTGAGTTCCTTCCTGCATTATCTTGAAGCTGGTTGATTGTGTAACTTGAACATACCACTTGCATCTGGCCTGCAGAGTTCTCATGTAGAAGCTGACAGCAAAGAAAACTTGGTGATCCAAAAGATACCCTGGAGTTCTTTTTATGTGTGTCAGTAGCGAGGCTGGAACTCAGGGCCTTAGACACTGTCCCTTAGCTGCTTCGCTCAAGGCTGGTGCTCTTCCAGTTGAGCCACTGCTCCATGGCTTTGTCATGGTTAATTGGAGACAAGATTCTCATGGGCTTTCCTGCCCAGACTGGCTTCAAACTACGATCCTCAGATCTCGGCCTCCTAAGTAGCTAGGATGACAGGTGTGAGCCCACCAGCAAGTGTCTAGTTCTCCACTAAAATGTATTTCTATGTGCATAGTGTGCCTGTCTGTGTGTAGGTTCTCCATCTCCTGCCTTTCTACCTGTCTGGTTGTGACATAAGCAGCTTTCTTCCCCTGACAGGACACTTAAGGACTGGGGAATAATCTTGCAAGTGGACGGCTGTGTGGGGAACACAGAAACCGCCACATGAGGGATGTGATAGTGGCGTGGGTTTTAGAGCGCCGAGGTGATTTCATTGCGCTTTTATTATCATCCGTCAACCGTAAAGCAACACAAAGACCGGGAAATGGATGGTCTCCGCACTTCCTGAGGACCGCGGTTTCCAGGAGTCGGTGTAAATATATTCAGAGAGACTTGTTCCTACTCAATAACCCGCGTTTTTCCCTCCGAATTGCTGATGCGTTTGCTTAGCGTGCCTGAAAGGCAGTTTGTCCTTTGCTGTCGAGTGAACTTGATAGAATAAAGAGAAGAAGCTGAAAAGTTCAATCATATCTTGTTGCTCCTCAGAGGAATTCCTCGACTATTTATTCTATTGAAGGAGGGACACAGAATGTGATGTTTCTTTGGGCTTTTACAGAATATCAACCAGATGTCACGGAGCTGGCTCTGGTGGGCAGGAGCCAGTCCTAGCTGTAGCCCAGTACCAGCCAGTACCTTCCAGGGTACAGTAATGACTGGGGTTGGGCCTTGTTTAGAGGTGGAAAACAATTCATGTTATAAACATACTAGAGCATGGCAGTCAGTGCCTTTAATCCCAGCTACTCAAAAGGCAGAGATCAAGAGGATCAGAGTTCACAACTAGCCTAGATAGAAAGTGAGCAAGACCTCATCTCAACCAACCACAGCGCTTAGTGTGTGGTATCTCTGCAGCCCCTGCTATGTGGATAGTGGCATAAGGCCAGCCAAGCCCAAAAAATGGGGGTGGGGCCAGAATTATACCCGAATTGAAGCCAAAAATTGAAGCCAAGGGATGGAGGGCAAGGCTCAGGTGGTAGAGCATCTGCTTAGCAAGTACAAGATCCTGAGTTTAAAGAGTTTAAACCTTAGGACTCGTGTGTGTGTGTGTGTGTGTGTGTGTGTGTGTGTGTGTGTGTGTGTGTGATGTCTATATGTATGCACATATAGACATGGAAACTGACCCTGATGTAACTAGTCAAATATGATGTTGCAGGAAAAGACAAAGTCAGAATTAAAACCCAGAATGTCTGGTTCCAGTAGCTTCTTCTTCTTCTTCTTTTTTTTTTTTTGGTCGATCGTGGGGCTTGAACTCTGGGCCTGGGCGCTGTCCCTCAGCTCTTCAGCTCAAGGCTAGCACTCTACCACTTGAGACACAGCACCACTTCTGGCTTTTTCTGCTTATGTGGTACTGAGGAATTGAACCCAGGGCCTCATACATGCAGGGCAAGCACTCTATCACTGAGCCACCTTCCCAGCCCCAGCTGCTGCTTCTTTAAGACTCAGAAATGCTTGATGTGAATGGGATCAAATGAAGCCATAGGTACTGGGCCATTTTTGCACAAAAACAACTATTTCACCCAGCGCTGTCTAATACACATTGAGTACATATAACATTAACCACAGTGGCTGCTGCTAATAATCACAGTAATAATAACATGGACTTTATTCTTTTCTTGTTTTGTGTTTTCTTTTTTGGTACTAAGGGTGAAACCCAACATGTTGTGCTTGGTAGACAAGCGCTTTGCTACTGTGCTACATCCCAACCCATGACCTCATGCTTGCCTCTCACTGCTAATACAAGAAATGCAGATGGTATAATAATGTAAAACCTTAGCCTGAGCATCAGGACCTGAAGAGCCCTAGGTCTGAGTTTCCTCGCGTACAAAACAAAGAGATCAATCTTTGTCAGCTTAGTCCATGGGTACGTTTTTTATTTTGCGTTTAGTTTGGTCCCGTACGTCTCGGACCACGCTCTTCTTGTAGCCTGAGTGATGAATTTACAGCCGGATCCTGCGCAGCTCACCGTGCAAGTCTGACAACACGGGGCACGGTGTACAGTCTGCTCACATGGAGTTTACTGATCCGGTGCTTGAATGCCATAGTAAACTGCTTCTCACTCGAAGCATCTGCTCCCAATTTCTGCACAGTTCATCATCTGACACAGGTTTGTGTCTACACTTTGAGTGATGTTGGAGCTCTGTGAGATAGATAGGTAATAGACAGATAGATAGAGAGACAGAGAAAGAAATGATAGGCAGTAGATATATAAAGAGTGAGCTAGAGATATAATAGACAATAGATGATATATACAGAGAGAGATAGATAATAGATTGCTAATAGTGATAGACAAATATATGAAGATAGATTGATAATAGTGATAGATTAATAGATAGATGGATAGATAGATAGATAGGTAGGTAGGTAGATAGATAGATAGATAGATAGATAGAATTGTAAAAAAAAAGATCTAGAGGAGAGGAACTTAAAAGTTCCAACCACAAAAAAAAATAACCAAGAGAGGACAACGCTAAAGAACATGACAGAAACATGTAGTGAATTATCGCTGTATCTCCATTAATGTGTATAGCTATTACCTGTCACACAAAAAAATAATTCATAAAATATGAATAGATGCAGAAGGCCAAAAAAAATTTGGATAACGGCCCCTCCCTTCAAATTTCTCTGGGGCCTCAAATATCTTTATGGTTAGGGTATCATGGGGGGGGAAGGGGGAGCACCAGCAATAAGTACAGGAATCTCTCCAGGGCAAGACTCCAGTAGGGAAAGGATCATGTCGGGAATGACTCCCGACAAATGGTATTTTAATGATGAGCATAAACATGTGTCACGTTGGCTGTGATTTCACTGGGAATACGCACAACCTCTCTTGGTAGATGGATCTTGATCGTCTATTTTAGAAGCTGAGGACCGGCTTGGGGACTGGAAGTGCTAACGTGGGTTTTCCTTTCGGAAATGATTCCCGTCAACAGCAAACATGGAGCGAGGTTTCCCTGGGTGACATTCAGCTCAGTACAGAGGGGACACAGGAAGAGTGGCATGCACCCTGGACCGCAGACATTTCTGATCCTGTGAAGAATATTCCAGAAGCATCACAGGATGAGAGTAGTGTTGCATGAGTAAGCCAGCCTTTCTCATCTTCACTGCAGTTGATCTTTCTCCTAAGTGCTTTTAGGATCTTTCTAATAACAAAAAGAAATTCCTGCCGGGTGTTGGTGGCTCAGGCCTGTAACCCTGGCTACTGGGACCTGAGGTTCCCAGTTCAAAGCCAGCCCAGGCAGGAAAGTCCCTGTGAGACTCTTATCTCCAATGAACCACCAGAAAACTGGAAGTGGTACTGTGGCTCAAAGTGGTAGAGCACTAGCCTTGAACTGAAGAGCTCAAGGACAGAGTCTAGGCCCTGAGTTCAAACCCCCTGGCTGCCAAGAGAGAAGGAAAGAGAGAGACAGACAGAGACAGAGAATCCATAATGCCACAAGACACGATGAACTTAGACATCATGATTGTCTGGATCTATGATAGGACAATGAAGCAGATGCTGACAGCTCACGCCTGTCATCCTAACTACTCAAAGTGCTGAGATCTGAGGATCCTGGTTCCAAGCCAGCCCAGCAAAGAAATGTCTGTGAGACTCTTGCCTCCAATTAACCAGCAAAAAGGCCAAAACAGCACCATGGCTCTAGAAAAAGAGTATGTCTCTACCACTAGACGCTGTCCCTTGAGCAGAAATGCTACAAGAGTGCCCAGGCCCTGAGTTCAAGCCCCAGGACTGGTATTTAAAAAAAAAATAAAGTCATAGAGACTCAATGTATTGTCACAGCAATGCATAAAGCTAGCTGAAAAATGGTATTTAGCCTCTAGAAGGTTTGATTTTTGAGGATCACAGCCCAGGATTCTGTTTACCATGGAAGAAGCAAAGCCCACAGAGAAGAGGCTTGCTCAAAGCTGAGGCCTCTGTTAGACAGACCCCGCAGACCTGTTTTCTTTGCTGACATGCTTCTCTCCCTGGAAATCAGGCCTTCTGCTTGACTGTTTTCTCCTAAGAGACATAGATGGGTATAAACATCTGTGAACGTTGCTGGCCAGCTTGCCAGAACCCAAGGAAAATGCCAGCAATTAGAAATCCATGTTTCATCACAAAATGTCATGAACTGCTTTCTACCCTCAGGAGCCAGGGTCTGAGGGTCAGCCTCTTCCTACTGGGCCAAGAGAGCAAAGACACAGCTTGGAATTCTGCTAGGAGCCCCACTAATAAGCAACCTACCCTTTGTGTTGGGTACAGAGAGGCCAGCTTAAAAACGAAAAAAAAATATCATCTTTTCAACCATTAATTAAGCCCGCTCAGTTATTCATAAAATAATGAAAACCAGAAAACCAATATCCAGCCCTTATTCAGTCTGAAGCTCCCTTTCAGGGTTTGTTTTTGTTTTGTTTTTATTAAATTACTAGAGACAAGAATCTTTTCTTGAAACTAGATAGGAATCTTAAATAGGTTCACTTACTTCAAAAACAAAGAATTCCTCTTCTTGGAGATTTCCCAAGATGGCTTATTCAAAATGAAGAAAAAGACTTGTTGCACTAGACATACTTTTTCAAAGAAGAGCAGAAATTATGCAGGCACCTTAAATGTCAAACAGAGAAAAATCTGGTATATTGAATCTGTTTCGAGAAGCTGATTATTAACAAAATTCTAATTAATAGCTGTAGAGCTCGTGGAAGATGATTTAGCATAATGAATCTTCACTTCTGACGGTGTGGCTGATTGCAAAGACCAAGTCTTGCAAGGCAATCTATTACATATTCTGAAAGTCACAAGTAAAAAATATATAGTGCCTATCCTCTTACAAGTATGCTTAAGTGCTCAAGGAGGTTTATTTAAAAGGCTGGGAAGGCAGCTCAGAGGTAGAGTGCTTGCTTTGCTTGGATAAGGCCCTGGGCTTGATTCCTTAGCACCACATAAGCAGAAAAGGCTGGAAATGGTGCTGTGGCTCAAGTGGTAGAGTACTAGCCTTGAGCTGAAGTGCTGAGGGACAGCACCCAGGCCCAGAGTTCAGGCCCCACGACCGACAAAAAAAATAAATAAAAGGAGAAAAAAAAAAGTTAAAAGCAAAAGAGGGACAGAAAACAAAAGAGCAATTGGAATCTTAAGGTCCAAGAAACATGTTATCCTTGCATTAATATAAATTTCTGATTCCATAACTTAAAAATTTGATTTTAAAACACCCACAAACCAAGATTCTGGGCTGCAACTATTTGAAGAATTTTAAAATAAGTCGTCGACATAAAGCCAGCAACTTCAAATGACTACAACTTCAGAACAACTAGAATTTGAAAAG
Organism: Dipodomys ordii; assembly: GCF_000151885.1. Classification (NCBI taxonomy): domain Eukaryota; kingdom Metazoa; phylum Chordata; class Mammalia; order Rodentia; family Heteromyidae; genus Dipodomys; species Dipodomys ordii. Next base: position 5,805,286 of record NW_012267328.1, read on the forward strand.
AATTCCCCACAGATAAAAGACACCAACCTGCCCTAGAACTTCACAGACTGTCTGTGTCCACTTCTCTTTCAAGTTTGACATTTCATGCCATCTACTTGAACCAGGAAATGTGGGCTAGTTTAAATATGTTTCAGAATTTAGTTTTCAATGTATGCCATTTTTATGTATTGAAACCATCCAGAGATCAGCAAATCACAACCCAAAGCTGAATGCGGCCAGCAGAGCTGGGCTGCCTGGTGATTCCCAGACAGAGACACTGGGCTAGGTAGGATTAAAGTCTCAGGAAAGCCAGAATAACAAGATCAGATTCCTGAGCAGCGCCTGAGCCTCAGCTTTCCTTCCATAGTAATTGGGGATGAACTCAGGACTTCATACTTACTAGACAAGTGTTCTACTAAAGCTACACCCCAGCCTTTCTTGCTTTTTTTTTTCTCAGATAGAATCTCAACTTGAACTGTAATCCTCCTGTTTCTGCTTTTCTAGTAGCTAGGACTACAAATGAACAATGTTCTACCTGACGTTTTATGTTTTTTTTTTTTGGGGGGGGGTCCAGTCATGAAGCCTGAACTCTGGGCCTGGGCACTGTCCCTCAGCTCTTCAGCTCAAGGCTAGCGCTCTACCACTTGAACCACAGCGCCACTTCTGGCTTTTTTTTCTTTTTGCTTATGTGGTGCTGGGGAATCGAACCCAGGGCCTCATGCATGCAAGGCAAGCGCTCTACCACCGAGCCACCTTCCCAACCCATGATGATTATTTTTAAGATAAAGTCTTGCCGACTTTTGCCTAGGCCAGTCTTATACCCTAATCCTATCTCGGTATCCTTTAGTAGTCGGAATTACAGGCATGTGCCAACACACCCACACAATGTATTCTTTACACCTTCTTGGATATCTTCACTCCTTTTTAATAATCTCTTGCTGTACCTCACCTTCAAACACAGCCTACTGACCCTCAGCTCTAATGTAAAAATTATATATTTTGAATAAGTAATGTAAGGATGTGGCAAAATTCAAAAGACCAAAAGAAATGATATTTAGAGCAAACATTAATTCTCCCTTCTTCAAATAGCTGGCTTACCAGACGTAGCCACAATTGCTAGCCAGACCCTCGTGTCTGTAAACATACGTGGAGAATTTCTTTTTCTTATTTTTTTTTGTTTTATCATACTGTTTGTGGGTCTTTTTCTTTTTCTCCCATTCTTCCTCCTTTTGTTGCTGTTTTTGATTTCTGTACCTTTTGTCTTGTATGTAAGTTGATCTGATTTGGGAAAGCACAGAAATGGTTGAGACAAAGGGTGAACTAATTCAGCCGTGACGCTCACTAGTCACTATGTTGGAAATGAACTTTACAACTTGTGGCTGGGGGAGAGGAGAGGGAGAAAACAAGGGAGGGGTGACACTGTTCAAAAAGAAATGTACTCATTACCTGATTTATATAACTGTAACTCTTTTGTATATCACCTTCCTGACATACACAGAGACACACGTGTGCATGGAGACACACACACACATACACATGAGCTCACAAGCATGCACACACCGATTGCCTCTGTTCTCTGGGGAATCTGGGCGGATGCACACCCCATCTCAAACCTGGAGCCATCTGCTCACACACATCTGCCAAATCCAGACAGAAGATCACATCGTTGGGGCTTCCCAGCCTGTCACAGACGCTGTGCAAATGCTCTCCAGTGCCCGATATTTCACTCTACCTGGCTCCCGGGCAGGCAGCAAAACAGGTTTTTGGCTCTGGTGTTTGTTGGTTGGTTCCAGGTGACTCTCCTGGGCAGGCACCACCAAATGAGCGTGGCCCCCGGGCAGTGCCGGGTGCCTGTCCAAACCACGCGTCGCCAGTGCTGCAGGAACTCTGGTTCACTTTGAAAGTGAGCAGACAGCTCCAACCCCCAGGAAGGAGCTCTGTGGCTTAAGACATACTTAATGCAGATTTCACAAGACTGTTAAATTTAACAAGACGCTGTTAAATACCAGCAATGGTTTCATGTGGAGATGTTGAACTGCCACCTAGAAGGCATATGTTCGTATTCATTAATTACAGCCTTATTTTAATCACCCACATTATAAGAGTCCATATTTCCTATCCAGCTTGAATATTAAGTGCATAGAGCCTAAATGTAATATGTCAACAGCGATATATATACCTATATATACATATATATATATATTTATTTAATCTTTAAGATCACTTTTTTCCTCTCCAAAGGAGAATAAAACTTGCAAATTCCAGACTCACAAATTCTAGTTTTCAAACTCTAGTCTAATGCTCAAGAGATTGGATGGGGGTCTTTGCATCAAGATGAATCTGGGTACTTTGTGACCAGGCCTCCTACATGTGTCTTCATTTGGAAAATACCAGTCCTAATGCTCACTCACATTAGGACGTGGAAGGAAGGGCTTGCTCCAGGACTGCCCACAGTTGAACTCTAGTTTGTTCACTGGGCAAACGTTCATAAAGCGCTCTTTATGCACCACAGCACAATACGACATCTCATGCTCTTACCATATACAAACACGTATGTAACTGATACTGGCCTAACGTTACAAAGGAGAGGCGCAGGTTCTTATGTGATGTGTACGTACATTATGATGGGTTGTGTACTTATATTATTATACAATGTGTGCTTATATGGTTATGGGGTTTGTACTTAGAAAAGATCTCTTTCGGAAGTGGCGCTGTGGCTCAAGTGGTACAGTGCTCGCCTTGAGCCCCACAACCAACCAGAAAAAAAAAAGATCTCCTTCTTGTTAGGCGTTTCGATGGATGTAAGACCTGCTCATCTTCGTGCAGGTGCAGAACTTGAACCTTTTGTTGTTGTTGTTATTTAGCTTCTGTCCGATTTTGTTACAAATTCGGGCTTTTGAAATCAAGAGGCCACGAAGCGTGATGGGATCTATCATGAGCTCAGCCTCCCCCTGAGTCCTGCATGGACAGAATAAAAAGACACCTTCGCGTTGATTAGCAGCCTCAGGCATACGCGAGGTGCTCGGCAAACATTAATTAATAAATAAGCGTTTGTGAAATGAATAAAACAGGGGTGATGGGGGAAGGAGCGGAAGACCTTTCCAGTCCCTCAGATTATCCGGTCTTTTTCTCTGTATCATGACAGTTGAGTTCCAGGGTTGGGCCCCAGAGTAAAAAACGATCCAACCGCTCACGAGCTATGAGAGCTACAACAAGCAGCACCTTCCTGTGCATCTGTTTACCACTCTGGTTGGTGGGGGATTAAGTCAGATCACACCAGAGCACAGGTCCTGGCACATGGTGGTCCTGGCGGCCATGTTGACTGAGGTCATGGTAGCTGGCAGGTGGTTGTGTGTTGTTGAGTCCCTATGGCACAACTCAACAGCTACAGCACCTTCCTTCTACGGAAGAGAATAAGTGAGCTTTGTGGAGCTAAGCTTCTGCAGCGGTCAACCCTGGGCCCGGATAGGCCCTCCCCTTCGAGCAGGCGTACTTCCCATGGACAAGTGGAGGAAAGGGGTAAGGATTGGGGGGAGCTGCAAGTAAGTCCTGCATTTTCTCAGCATTTAAGACAGCACATGGATGACCCCCGATTGCTTAGTCTCCTGCCATTTGGAGGAAAGGAAGTGGAGTTTACAGAATTGTGGACCCAACAGAGAGGGCTATGAGAAGCGAGGTAGACGCTGAGCACGCGGGAGGCTGCAGCCATTTGCTCTTGGCACCGGGCAGGCCTAGGGGAGGAAGGACACAAAGGCTGTGAGCAGAGACGGGGCTTCTGGTGGGAACTTAGCTGTTCCCTTGGCTTTGGGTGTTGGTCCTGTCTGGGTGCTGGTGGGGGGGATGGGGGAGAGGAGCTAGGACTTTCTGTTTGTTGTAGGAATGATCATCCATGCATTTATCTGTTGTTGGATGTTTAGCAATATCTCTGGCCTTGCCCTATTTGTGATGATAATTAAAACTGCATCTAGATATTGTCAGATACCTTTTTTGTATCCCGGCTGGGAGCTGTGCATATGTTTAGCAAATGGTTTGTGCAAGGAAGTGAGCGACAAGATCAGCGTGGCGGAAATCCCTCCATCTCCACCGACAGAGCTTGGGGATCCTTGGGGACCCCACCACCAGATGTAAAGTTCATCTCAACTCTTGTATGTGCCCTGATCCAACAACTATCTCTGTGTTAGATCCCCTGTCAGGTATTTCCATAGACCAGGTAGATAAAACTCCAGAATCTCCCGTGTATCTGGGAAGGGTTGGGCAGATTGCGTGTCTCCTGACGAAAAGCAAGACCGGAACTTGAGATCCACATTCGGAGTCTTCTTGAGTCACTGAACTTGGGATACGTGTGGACCAGAGGGCTCATTCCCAGGCATCCATTAAAATCAGTACTTCATCTCTTTCCTTCCCTAGACCAGTACAGCTGGATGCAAAAATTGAATCTTTGGGGTGTTTTGTGCTATGCAGGACTATATTCTTTGGGTCCTGAGGCGATCTTGGCACCTTTATTATTTCCATTTTTCTAGGTGGGGACACGGAGAGTTTAAGGGGCTCTCAAAAGTCACTTCTCTGGGAAGCTGTGGAGCCAGGATTGAACCCCCATGTATGGAATGAATGCCCACGCTGGCATGGTGCGGTCGCATAGCGTGGACGTGAAGTACCGATCACCATTCGGACGCGACTCTCAACACATGACCTCTGTTTTTCCTTATCATCACCCCCATGGCCGGCTTTCCTTCTTAAATGAGACAGCGCCTATGGAATTTGGTTGACTGCTTGTCAACATTCCTAGTGCTCCAACCCCAAAGTCCTTATTACAGCTGTTAACCAATCAGTGAGGCTTAAATTCCAAGTCAGAAAAAGTGTGTGTGTGTGTGTGTGTGTGTGCGTGCATGTGTCCTCTTAAACAGATGATTGAAATCTACCAATGGGTGAGTACCTTCTGAGAAGCAAGGAGGGAAATGACGTCTCCAGCTGAGAATCCAAACTGTACCCCGGCTGCACCAAAGCTCTGCTCTTGAGAACCTTCTGCCCTATTTCCCCATCTGCCTGGTCTCCCCGTGACATGCTCCCCCCACCCCCCGCCAGCCCGGCCAGGTGTGTTCTCCTCCGATCTTTGACTGCCAGCACTCACGAATGGCTTCATTTGGACTCTAATCAGGCACCTGAATCCCAGTCATCCATCGATTTCTTTTTTTCTTTTTGGCCTCATGCTGGAAATCTCGGTTGTGCATCAGACGGAGCATGCTTTCCACCCCGCTGCGTAAGCTCCTTGGCCAGCTGTGTCAGCAAAGCAAAGGCCCGCATTGACTTATTGGAACTGCAGAGTGTGTCCTGAGGGGGAGGGGTAGAGAAGGAGGGAGGGGCAAGGGCCTGGGGAAGGCCAAGGTTGACAGGGGGCACCACCCTGTCTCTGGAAGAAAAGGGGGGAGTCGAGTCAGAATGCCGAGGCAGACTCCTCCTGGCTGACACAGTAAACTGGAGCTTGGGGAAACTTGACATGGTTCCTGGTGGACGTGGGTTCAACCAGTGGCCCATCTCCACGGAGCCTGCGCAGTCATGCTGTGAGGTGACAGGTGTCCCCCACCCCGGGCATCTCAGCCATGAGGAAGGATGCGGGGAAGGGTCTCACGGGATGACATGGACACACCTGATAGAACTTTTGAAAACTGAAGGCTGGAAAAAAGTATCAACCCCTACTATAAACTACCGCCCCAGCCCCCTAGGACTGCCACAACAAACACCCGCATTTGAAGTCTATAAACCCAGGAAGATTTTTTCTTCCCCAGGGCCGTTTTCTCTCTGAAGGCTCCAGCCCCAGGAACTACAGAGCGGCCCGTGTCCTTGACCGTCCTTGGCGTTGCTTTGCTGGTCGTTTCAAAGCCGCCTCTGTTTCTGTCTGCCTGCGTTCTTGCGTTCTTGTTTCTTTTCTCTCTGCCTCTGTGTGTTTTCTGTTAGAGAGACCCAGGTCTCTGCTCAGCCTGGGTGGCTCATGCTGTCATCCTCATTATTCAAGGGGGCAGAGATCTGAGAATCAATTTGAAGCCGGCCCAGGTAAACAAACTCAAGTGGTAGAGCGCTGGTCATGAGGGAAAATAACCAAGCCAGAGCAAGAGGCCCCGGGTTCCAGCCCCAGTCCTGGCTCCAAAAACAAGACACAGGTCTTTGATTGATGGTATGACCACCCTCATCCTATATGATCTCCTCTTAGCAAAGCACCTCTGCAAAGATGTTTCCCAGGAAGTCACAGTCTTGGGTTCTGAATTTTCCTGGATTTTAGGGGTACATGATGCCCCAGCTCCCCAATGCCACCAGATGGGTCTGATCCCTGCTGATTGCCCTTAGCTCCTTCCTACCTTGCTTAATCCCTTTCAACCTCCCAGGATTCTCCACCTTTTCTCTCCCCTCATCCCAAGGCTACCTCCTTGATCTCCAAGGCTCAATTTGACTACCACTTCCTCAAAGATACCTTCCTGCGCCACCCTATTCAGCTACCGGCCCCTTTATGTCTCCTGTCTCCACACTTGATTTTTTTTTCTTGTATTTAGTGCTCTGTAGTCTCCTATGCACACGGGTGTGCATTTGGGCATTTTCTGGGCTCACTAACGTACGCACTCATCTTCCAGAAGTGCCAATAACTTATTTCCTCCTAGTCTGTGTGGCATTCACTTTATAACGGCCATGTCTTACATGATTCCTAAATGAATCATTATTGAGTAAAGAAACCTCTAAGTGCCTGTCCTAAGTGAAGCCAGGTTTTGTGTATTTGCAGGCGACACGGAGTCGATGAAACTGAAGCTTTGCCTGAGGTTCTACCCCTAAGAACTTAGACAGGAGGCAAGAACAAAGGGGATATAAATAACCCTAAAATCAGAACTCTTCAGGCCAGGCACAGAGGGACTGGGGGAGAAACATGCAAGCTGTGGAACCAAGCTGGCTGGCTCTCGGGGGAGCGGAGGGACGCAGGTGGAGAGGAATGCAGAAAGTTGCTTTCAGGGCAGAAGAGAGCTGGTGTTGACCAAAACACTGAGAGTAATTGCACATGGCCATGGGTGCCCTCTGGGGTGCACATCTGTGGGCTGGATTTGTGGGGGGGCATGTAGAGCAGCGGGGAGGGGGGTCCTGAGTCCAGCTGCTCCCCGGTGCGGGGAAGTCAGAGACACAGCACTGCACATGAGGCCGCTGTCTCTGCTTCCCCTCGAGGCCTTGCAATTAAATGAGACCCCTGAGTCACACTCCCGGGGGAGGGGACTTTGGCTGCCCGTCCCTGGGTGCTACAGAAGCCAGACGAGTTCTGTATACGCCATCTTATTTTCTGGGTTAGTGGCCTTCCTCTCTCTAGTTCCTACCTGTTGGAAGGTCTGTTGGGGATGCCTGGCAGAACTCAGTCCTGTCCTTCTAGAGCGAATGGCATTCAGCCATTGACTCCGAGATACAGCCGGCCCCTGGCAACCACCTTTGAAAACTTCCTTTGCTCCGATTCCTCCTTTGTGCGTGCAGGTGATCAGGATCAAGCTCAGTCAAGATTGTGCTCTTCCAGTCTTCTGTAGTGTGGAAATTTCCTGTAGCGTTTGGAAGAGATTTGGGGAGGGGGAGGGGGTGGTCAGGTAACACACACGTTGAGAAGGAATTTTTGTTAATGAGTTATCCTGAACCTCAACTCTAGGAGTCTGGGTGTATGTGTGTGTGTGTGAGAGAGAGAGAGAGAGAGAGGGAGAGGGAGAGAGAGAAAGAGATAAGGACTTTTTTGTAGATGCTTGGTAAGGACATACCACAGTGGAATGGCAGATGGACGGGTCACTGTTGAAATGGAAGGGGACAAGTTGCGTGCCATGTGGACCTCCACACGGACCATCAGGAGAGACTGCTCCTCTTTTCATGCGTTCATCCGTTTATCCTTTGTCAGCTTGGAGGGTCTTCCTCCCCCGGCTGGCCTCCTGACAGCTGATGAGTCACTTTTGTGCTTATCATATAGCAGTGTCCTGCGCCATAGCAGGCGTCCTCTAGCAAGCTGACACGTTCTGGACAGATGGTGGAATGGAAAATCAGCATGATCTCTGGCAGCTCCGTAGGGATGTACTTACCTTTGTGTCCCAACTAGTCAGCACAGCGCCTTTCCCACTGTAAATGCTGGTCAGATGGAGAAGAAAAAGCATCCTGACCAATGGCCACCCGGAATCAATGTCCTTCAGCTCAGGCTGTTGAAGGGAGTTATTGAGTTAGAGAATGGAGGACTTGACAGCCATTCTCTGGCCTCTCTCCCAGGGCCTTTTTAGAACAGGCAAGTTAATTATGGACCCAGATTAACAGTTTCTTTTTGGATACAGTCAAAGTAAAACCAGCAGGATGCAATTTAGCTCTTCCCTACTTTCCAAATAGCAGCAAATTTTCATACAAAACAAAGAGACACTTGAATTGCAAATTGCTTAGAGAATCAGCTAGCAACCCCAAAGGAAGAATATTTCTGCTACTTTCAAAGCCAGACTACTGCCTTTTCCAATCTAAACATGTAGTTAGGGGCTGGGGCGGTGGAGAGGGGAGGCTGGAGGGAATTCACAAAGGTCTTACTGCTTGGCCAGGTGAAGGAAGAACCATTCCTTAAAGTTCACTAGAGAGCTCCAGCATCTTCTCTGTTCAGAATATTTTCCTCTTCTCCTGATTAGCTCAGAGCATCACCCTCTACTGATGGCGAGATTGGATACCCCAAGGGTGCGGGTAGTGACCATACTATATAAAGCAGGTGGTAAGGATGTGGGAATGTCCTTGCTGATGTAGGTGAAGGTCAGGATGAGACTCAGACCCCATCATTGATCCTGCAGGGATCCTGGACCAATGTTGACAGTCCTGAGAAGTCAGCAGTTCAGATTATCGATCAACATATTCTTCTTCACTGTCACCTCTGATGAATAGAAAAGCGATACCACCTACTGGCTGGAGCTGACAGAGGGGTCACCGGTCATAACTTATGATCTAGCATGACTTCCTTATTTGATAAATATGAAAATGGGTCAGTGGAAAGAAATAATTCATCAAAGATCGCACACAATGGCCAAATCATCCGGTGTCTTATCTTTTGCCCAATTGGTGCTTCCATTACAGCTCTTCTCTATCCACTGCCCACTACGGGACCTGGGTCAGTTTCCTTTTCACAAAAGCACTTACAGACCTATTTGTCTGGTTTCAGAAAAGAATTGCTATTTGGAGGCTACAGCAAAGATAAGGAAATGTACAACTGAATCTCACCATGGTGCCATTTGGTTGATGGAGATATTGGAGACCAGGGGTGGGCGGGCTGACCAGCCAGATGCAGGCTGCCACTAGAACCAGCCACTGGAGGGCAAGGGGGAAGCCCAGTGGGGTACCCCCAAACAGATGGTAGGAACATTAGGGAAAGGGCTACAGTCGTGTCTGCATAAAACAGTCAGGCAGGTGGCAGACATGAGCAAGAGACCAGGTGGAACTCTAAGGAAACTGAGTCATTTGTTTTTTTTATTCTCATACTCTCATGACTCGGTTTTCCTACAGGGACTGTGCCAAAGGAAGTCACAGGCCAGGCCTGAGAGATCGTTGATGGCACACGTGAGGGTTTTTACATGAGGTCTAAAATTCACCTTTCAGGGGCTGGGAAGGTGGCTCAGTGGTAGAGCGCTTGCCTTGCATGCTCAAGGCCTTGGGTTCGATTCTTCAGCACCACATAAGTAAAAAGGAAAAAGCCGGAAGTGGCTCAAGTGGTAGAGTGCTAGCCTTGAGCTGAAGAGCTGAGGGACAGCACCCAAGCCCAGAGTTCAGGGCCCATGACCAGACCCAAAAAAATAATAATAATAAAATAAAATTCACCTTTCAGCCATCATTTTCAGTGTTTAAATGTAGAGTTTGTTTGTTGCTGCTGCTCCTCCTGCTGCTGCAAAACTGGGATTCAGACACAGAACCGGATGCTTTGCTCATTGGCTGGCGCTCTACCAACTGAGCCACGCCTCCAATCCCTCAAAATAGTCGCTTAAAGAAAATATAAATCAAAACACAAGAAGAGGGAGGAGTTAGGATTGGGGCTCTGGCTGCCTCTGGCACCATCTGCTGAATGACCTGTGCACTGAGGGCAGACCGGGCACTGGGCGGGTCAGTCAGTGAGCAGAGGGGGTTTTCTTGTGTTTAGTATGATCAGAGGCCAGCTGAAAGAAGGCTATCCTGAGGATGAGCAGGTCAGGGGTGAGATGGAAGAAATCAAGGCTGTCCATAGCTTTGGGGCAAAAGTTCCTGGGAGAGGGGGTGGGGGGGAGGGGGGAAGGAGAAGGATTGGGATGGGGGGGAGGGGGGAGGCTGGGAAGGGATGGGAAGGGTAAACAAAGGAGGAGGCTACAATGCTTGGTAAGAAATGTACGCATTATCCTGCCCATGCACTTGTAACCCCTCTGTACAGTTTGTTCACAAATAAAATAAAATAAAATTAAAAAAAAAAAAAGTTCCTGGGAGAGCAAGAAAGAGTACCAACTGGTTGCTGGCTACTCAAACGTAACTGTGGCCTTTTAATGTGTGTGTGTGTGTGTGTGTGTGTGTGTGTGTGTGTGTGTGCGCGTGCGCGCGTGCGCGTGCATGCATTTGCATGCAACTGAGCTGGTTAAAATACTACCAGTGATCTCCCTTCTGATCCTAGAGCTGATGTCTTCATTTTATTCACAGCAGAAACATTGAGTCAGAAAAGATGAGTATGCTTGTAACAGCAGAATAAAGTAGAAGGGACCCCCCCATACACCCCTACACACACAAGGAGGGGGTCTGGGCCTCCCCCATGCTAACCTCTCTGTGGGCAAGGTAAGAATTGCGATCTCTGCCCTGTCTTCTTGTACAGATGAGGGTTTTGTTTTTTTTTAATGAGAAAAGATAGCCAACTAGACAGAGCCAACCATAAAAGCAGAACACCTAAATTCATTTAAGTAGAAAAGAAAGGGGGAGGGACATGTATAATTGGTTCATACTCCCAAAAACTAAAGTGTGCCAATCCCACCTGGAGATCCAAGGGCCTAACTCATCCCAGGGCTGGATGCCCTTCATTCATAACCGCGGCCTTCACCCTGGCGGGCCCCCAAGGCTGTGTGTTCACCATCGTTCACCATGGCCAAGTGCAGGAGATCCGTAGCCTCTCTTCCTCTTTTCCACTTTCAATGTAAGTTTCACAGTCCTGAGCCAAGGGCTGCAGCCGTTCCTCAGCCACTCAGTGTGGCCAAGGTGGGATGCAGCAAAGGGCCGGATGGCGTCACGGTCCATGCAGGCATTTAGATTGGGTGCAGGGAATATGTCATGAGCATGCTCAGAACAACTCCTGGGAACGTGTCCAGCCCCGCCTGCTTTACATGATAGTGGCTGGAATGAAAAGGATAAAGAATGATTACTTGTTTGCCTGATTACCAAAATGAGGTGGTATATTTCCTATGTTGCTTTTCCTTCCTGTGTCTTGCAGGCTTGCGTGGATAGGAAGATCAAGACTGGCTGCCGACGCTCATTCCAATGAAAGCGAGGGTGTGAATGGTGAGTGGTTTGTGTGATTACTCCTCGCTGCTTGGTTACAGATTCCTTTCTGGTGCCAGGATAAGCTTCATTAAACTAAAATTCTTTTCTCCAGACCATTAAACAAATACTAACTGAGTTCATGGATAAATGAGATGCCAAGTATTATGGCAGAGAGTGAGAGGAAAAAAAAACTATATACAGATTTAAGATGTGTTGATGTGTTTGGGACTACTGTGAGTATGGAACATGTGGTTAAATAATAATTTTGAAGTTGTTTGCCCTCACACAGGAAGTGTTAAGGTAGGGCAGGGCTGTCAATGGAGTAAGTGTATGACGTTGGCTCTGACATCTCCAGAAGAAATGTCTTTCTCACTTCTCGGCTTTTATTGATCTTTCCAGAAAACTTGCACTCAAGTCATCTTCCAGAATGTGTCACAATACCTTTGTGACAAAGTATACAGGACTAACACCATTGGAGGCAGAGACCAGTCACGGGCTTCCTGAAGCAGATGATTTCATAGAAGATAGTGATGTGTGGCCCAAACTAAGGTCTTACTAGAAAGAAGGAGATAGAGAGGGTGAATGTTTGTTGCAAAGGCCATTATTGCTTTAAGACAAATCTTGTTCCGGTGGCCAAGTTCTAAGATCTTGTACGTTCAGTCAGTACTAAAAAAGCAGGTACCCAGCCTTGGCTCACTTCCCTTTAGTCATGAGAAACATTAAAAAAAAAAAAACTTGGAAATTCTCTTGACTCTGGATATAAAACCCAAGGCATTATCGTTAATACCATATGCAGTCTGTTTCTCCAATTTACATAATTATAAACTCCCCCTCCAAGAGTGAACATCTCTGCCAACTTTTCAAAAAAAAAACCTCCAAAGCAGTATTAAATATGCATTGTTAATTTGACTTTCTAATTTGTCTTGGTTCTTCACAAAGATAGGCATAACTCCACAGATACTGAGTACTTACTAAAAGCTTCCACCTGTCTGAAGAGAAGTCAACAGGAAAAGAAAAGATAAATGCTGGGTTTTGATAGCTCAAGAATTTGAGTTGCTGCCAGAAAACTACCTATAGGAGTTCACTTCATTTACACAATGTTCACATTTGTTCCATGCACTGCAAGCTCAAGTCCAGGCAATTGCTTTCTGCACAGACCAAATAGAATAACATTTTCTTAAGATGCCTTTAATTTTAAGAGTCCACTGTGAACTGGACATATAGTGGGACAATTATAATAACTGATCTCTCTTAAAACCCCATAGAAATCTCTGCATTGGGTCCTGAAGCTCCCGGCTATTGTATACATATGCTGCCTGAGGAAAGTGGAATATTAATTTAGGATGACATTCCTTGATTTTAGGTTTATCGGTTAGTTCCAGTAATGACTGGAATTTGAGATATTGATGTTCACATGCATAGAAGTCCTCCCAAAAGTTGCATTACAGATTATGTATATAAATATATGTATAGGCATCCATATTTAATGGAGATACACCATGTATGTGCATAGGATGTATCATAAGGTTTTATTTTTTTTTAATTTTATTTGTGAAGATACTGTACAGAGGGGTTACAGTTACATGGGCAGGATAATGCATACATTTCTTACCAAGCATTGCAGCCTCCTCCTTTTGTTTACCCTTCACATCCCTTCCCAGCCTCCCCCCTCCCCCCCCAATCTTTCTCCTTCCCCCCCTTCCCCCCCCCACGACGTTGTAAAGCTCATTTTGGACATGACAACTTGTACTTCTCATTGTTGCAACAGGTCCACCTGTATCTTTAAACAACTGGTTTTTCCCCATCTCCTCCTCAAGTTATACTGACATCAAATATAGTGAAAGCAGGGGTTATACTGTGGGGGAGGGACATACAAAGCAACAAAGAGATAATCTTACAAGTGCATTAGAAACACATGCATGATCATAAGGTTTTATTTGTGTGAGGCTCTGGGATTGAACCCAGAGCATTGCACCTGCTAGGCAAGCACTTTGCTGCTGAGGTACAACCCAGCCCTGATGTATCCTAAGGGAATCCTTTTATGTCACTATTTAATGTGCTTTTGCGTGGGACAACATAAGATAGATGTCTTTTTATTGCAGAGCATGTGTATTATATATATATTCATGTCATTTTTTCCCTGTTGAGCTTCATTTCTGTTGTCCTTACAGGCTGGGCTCCTATAGAAAGGGGTGGTAAAAATGACAGGAGGAAGAAAATGAGGACGGAGTATATTAGTAACGATGAGAGGGCTGTGATTATGACAGGCAATTATTCCGTGTGTGTTTCAACCACGTCTACCATCAGTTCTTTGTGTAGAGACTGTCGAAGGATTGTGGGCAGGACTGAGCTTTATTTGTAGCTGTTGCTCCTCAGCACCACATAGCAGATACCTGCTGTAGTCACGTGACTACACCTGTGTGTGTTTGTGGGCGGTGAACACGGGAACGAATTTTGCAGATGGTCTTTCATGAAGGAACAGGAGTTGAAAGAAGTTCCAAACCAGTGATTTGATTCTCCTCCGACCTCCTTAACCCTCAGTATCTTTCCCTCTGTTAGGGCTTTCCATCCTCCCCAGTGGAAATGCATAGTTCTCCGATTCTATGCCAGCAATATAAGGGAAAAGATGGTTTTGAATCAGGAAAGCCTACGGAATGAGCAGATGGGAGCCCGTGGACATTATCTACCATAATTCACTCAAGTCCTAGAGCCCGGTGTGCAATCCGTTTTGCTGACTGACATTTGATCTGGTGTGTTTTTTTCCTTTGCTAGCATTTGACGTATTTTAACTCCACTTTCTCTAAACAAGAGGAGGTTCTATGGAACTGTGAAAATCAGTCAGGACAGACTTAGAAAAGTGACTTTATCCTGAATTCTGCCCATTTTACCCCATGGAGGGGAGTGGGGTGGGGGGTTCCTGGAGTGTTGTGCCAGTTTGATTTGCTCCAAAACACGCTGTGAAGAGAAGTTGATTTCCTCTTTCCACAAATGTGATGGATGTACTCGCCTTTTCAATATCCATTTTCTGTCTGTAGAACTCGGGGTTTTATCTAAGTTTCCTGAATCCTTGGCCTCTTCCCCAAAGAAGTGAGAAAACCATTTTCAAACTTTCTTCCTCATTTGACCTCCTTCACCCCCATCAAAAAGCAACACCACCTGAGCTTGACTTAGAGCCGCATGGACCAAGAAACCATTCACATATCCCCAACTGCCTCCCCACCACAAGACAGAAATGAAATTGCTATTGGCAACGCAAGGTGAGGACCAGAGATCAATACCAGCCATTTTTCCAGGCAGCCCCTGGTAATTGAGGGAGAATATACATTTTCTTAAGGTCCTCAGGTCTTACACAAGCAGGTTATGTTTCTAAAGAACCATCTCCTGAGATCCATTTAACCTATCCTTTTTCTATTTTCCATCTATGTCTCCACTTCAACTCATGCAATGGAGCAGGTGGCCAAGTAAAGAATGAGTACATAAGAAGGAATTATTTCAATAGCATTAGACACCAAAGATTCATTTATCCCCATCCTCATTTGATCATTTTATGATCTGCCCTTTCTGTACAGTGGCCGTGTTGAATGAATTAGGGAGCAGAGGGGAAGCTGATGGGGCAGCAGTGAGTTCTCGGGGGGAGGGAACCATTCTTTTTAAATAATAAACATAACCTTCGAATCAGTAGGACAAGTGTCCTTTGCCTCGTATGTGACCGTGGTGGGTACGGGATGTTTGGTCTGGGGTCTCCATCTCAGGATTTCTCACCAGGCCCTAATCACAGTTTTGGGCAGAGGCTGCATTCTTATTCGAAAGCTTGCCTGGGGATGGGCCCATTCCAAGCTTCCTCTCCCGGCCGGTGGTCCTGTAGATTTGCACAGAGGGTCTCAGCGTCTCGCTGACCATTGTCCAGATGCTGCTTTGACAGTTCTTCACAAGCAGCCTTTTCTGTTTGGGCAGGCATGCAGGTAGCATGGGCCAAGACATTAGCAAGAGGGAAGCTACTCATAATCATAGATGTGATATCCCATCTGTTTTGCACAATGTGTTTGCTAGACAGCCATGGTGAGGCCTAGATGATGGGCAGACACTCTCATCCTGCTCCTGACAGGTGAGGGACGCTGGGCAGAAAGGCGAAAGTCACTTACAAAAGGTAGCACAGCTCATAAGGGCAGAGCTGGGATATAGACACGGCTCCATCCTAACATCAAAGCTAGGAGTGGCCACTCTTGCTTTTGTCTCCCGGGGATGATTCTACAGGGAGGTCCATGTGCAAAATCGTTCAGAATTCATCTTGACTCTGTGGGTAAGACATCCAGCAAGTAGGTCGTAGGCTGTGATCGAACATCAGCAAAGCTTCCTTTGTGGACGGATGTGGCACAGGAATGCAAGTTCTGTGATCATCTTGCAGTGGATGGTCCCTGCCGGGCCTGGGGATCTCTCTCACTTTGAGTGGGAGTCGCTGTCTAGCTCAGAAGCCCCTCGGGGGCATCGGGTGTGCTTAATGGAGACTCTCAGAGCGAGCCAAACAGGTGAAAGTGGCTGTCAGCCTCTTTGAAAGCTGTTCCTCCTGCTGTGAATGCTGGGAGAAATACCTAATGGATTGTGACAAGGATTCGTGGAGGGTCTTGAGGAAGGATGCTTATTGCAGAGTGAGAGAATCTTTTCTCTGAGCCTTAGAGCTGTGAGCTTCCCTGTGGAGTGGGAGACATAATGTTTGATTTCAGACACAGGGGAGACCGCCGATCTGTTCAGGTGCTGACTTCAAGAAAGGATCTGGACTTTGTAAGGATCTGTTTATTGTTGCGTTCCAATTATGTATGTGTATGTTTTAATTAAGTAATTCATGTGCATGGTAAAATTTTAAGAAGGCTTAAAGTGTTATCCAGTGAAAACTTAGCCTTCCACGGAGCCTGTCTTCAACGTCTGCACTCTGTTCCCCAAAATCAACCACAAATATTGCGTATCATTAAGTTTACATGGATACAAGTGCAATGTGACAGCCTCACACCCCCCCCCATTATTTAACCTTAAATGGTTTACTATCTGGACCAGATGACCCCTCCCCGCAAGATCCCACCCATTTCTAGCATTGCCCAGCTGTGCAGTGTGTACTTGTATTACATGTCGGGCATAAGGTCTGGCCCGGGTGCCTGCCTTAAATTGGTTGCTTGGGTTAGAGCCTACCAGATGTGGCAAGCTCCCCCCCCCATTCCTGTTGCCTCCGGTTGGTTAACTAGGAGAATAATTAACAGCTGCTCAACTGACATGCCTTCAGATGATGCATCGTGTCCTGGCGGGCGTGAAAAACGCACACACTGAGACCCAGACCCTGGGGATGAGCAGGATGAGCAGGATGCTGGCCTGGTAGATGGAAGTTTTCCCACATGTCACGTGAAAGAACTGTACACAATACCACTGATGGCTGTGTGTAGAAATGCCAGCTTACAGCAGTCGCTACCTGAGAGATCCTGTTTTATCCCAGAGTTGGTGTGAGGCCTGAAGCCTGGTGAATAAGGAGAGCCTGGGGCCAGTCTAGCTGGATTGAAACCCACCTGTGTCCCTCAGTGACTCTGTCCCCCTGCATATTTTTCCACCTCTCTGAACGCATCCATTACCTCGCCTGTGAAAGGCAGCTGTACCTCCCTGGTAGTAGACCCACAGAAAGCCCTGGTTACCCTTGCCTTGATCTATAATTGTGCCTGAAAGATTGTTTCTTCCCATTCCATAAACGTGCAACTTCCCAATGAGTGGGGATAATTTACCCGAGTCCGAAAGTAGCAGAAGTGGGATTCGAACTCAGGACCAAACTGCCTCATGAGTTCTGCAAATACGTGAACCATGTGCTGGTATCAGGGTAACACATGCCACTCCTGCATTAGATTATGTCTGATCTCACCTAAGTTGGGTTTCCTCCCCCCTATTTTTGTACCTCTGACTTTCTGTTTTTTGTTGGTAGTGGTAGTTTTTTTGTGCCAGTACTGGGGTTTGAATTCAGGGCCTTGTGCTCTCATTTGCACTTTTTTGCTCAGGCTGGTACTCTATCACTTGAGCCATACATCTACTTCCAGATTTTTGCTGGTAATTGCAAATAAGAACCTAAGGGACTTTCCTGCCTGGGCTGACTTCTAATCGTGAGATCCTCACATCTGTATTTACCCTCAGAAGGTGAAAATCTACTACCAGAAATGTTCAACAGTGACCACAAATCAAGCACCATCAAATGAAAATAAAGTAAGAGGATTTATACAGATTGAGTTCAGCCTTGCTCAGCTCTGCTTCGTTGTATTTTCAAAAGCCTCAGCCTACATCAGGCTTAGCTAGGCAGCCTGGGGCATCTACTGGTCTCCTTCAGCCCCTGGACATGGAGCTTGGCCTGGCTGGGTGCAGATGCACATGATCGGGGAAGCTATGGACCAGAACAAAGCCCAGGAGTCTAACTGACAAACAGCCACAGTATAGTGACTTCTGCTGAGCTGCCACAGGCCACAGAGAGAGCTATGTTCAAAGGAGTCACACAAACTTCCGTTCTGCCTTCACGATTCAGACAATTCATCTGAGTCTCTCCGGATGCCTGGTGGGTCCAAAGAGCCAGTGATGGCTGCAAAAATAAAATGCCTCCAGCCTGATCTCCCCCCCCCCTGCCACTACCACCCCTACCCCAGCCATTGCTGACTTTAGTCACAGCTCACGGTCACCAGCCAGGAAGGGAGGAGATGTACAATCCTCAGACACTGGGAGATTGTTGCGTAGGAATAAAAACAAGGCAGAGAAGAGAGACTCCCTGCAGGAAACAGGGCTTTACCCTTCACACAGAGACAAAGCCAGACACAGCTGGAGCCCATGTTAGGACCGTGTGACTTGCAAAACACCACACCCAGCAGAAAACTGGAGACTGAATTTGTATTCTGCTTCCCAACCTGGAATTAAGAAATCAAAAGCAATAAGTCCTTCATGGATCAGCTCCTTGTCTGCCAACCAAGAGCTCATCCATCCCCTCAGGAATACACAAAGAACATCCCAGGACAATGCAAATCTTGTTCATCAAGATTTAGCTTGGCAAAGGATATCGTCCTATCTTCCTTGCTGGCAGATAAGGTATCTTGGTTGAGCCTCATGGCACCAAGAAAGGAGATGCATGGAATGTTTCTTAACCTCAGATATATGAATTCTGAATATCCAGACAAGATTATGAGATCTGGCTAAAGTAATACAGCCTATTCCATAGAAGAAAGAGGACCAGGACTGTCTGTTCCCAACACACACTTAAACCCCAGGGGTTCCTCTAGGACATGTCATGTTCAGAGGGTGTAGGCACAGCTAGTACAACCTGAGGAGCACTCCGTCCTCATTAGGTTGTAAGACCTCCAGCTGCTCTTTTCTACAGAGCAGCACTGGAGGCTAACATCACTTTGGTTGCCTGTGTGCCTCCTGGGGCTACACTGGCGAAGTCTAATGAACCATGGCAGAAGAGAACATCATCCTCCATTAGGGCCCACCAGGAATGAAAAGAGGAGAAAAAAGTTACATCCAATATGGCGGCTCCAAAGGCCCAGTGGCCTTTGGAGCCGCCATATTGGATTTTGGAAAGTAGGTGTGGGGTACAGCTCAGGGAAGCACTGTGATTCTACCTAGACAGATTCTGTGATTGTCCATCAAAAGAGCCAGAAAGTCAAGGTGCACAGGATATAAATGTCTGCTGAAGAGAAATAGATGGACCTGGGGAAAAATTCTCTTAAATGAAATAAGTCCAGCCCACAGAAACGAAAGACATATGTTTTCTGTCATATGTGAAGATTAAATCTAATTTATAGATAAATATAATTTATTAACTGAAGTATAATATGCACAGGGAAGAATTCCAATGGTAAAACTCCTTTGAACAACTAGCTTACAATCTAACCAAATGAATACCAGAAAACCGGAACTTGAAGTGTCGTGGGTCTCAGAACAAGATCAAGGGAAGAGAATAGGTGAATGAAGAGAGGAAAGGGTAGGATAATGAAGCCATATTCAATTTATAGATGTGAAAATGGAACTAGGAAAATCGAGGGGCTAGATAAGGTGAGAAGAAGCGGAGGAGAATAATGAAGGGCTGACATTGACCCGGATGCATTGTACTCAAAAACCGGGATGTTAAAGTGAGACGCTCGGAGTGTGTGCCCATCTTATGACCATTTGCTAGCCCTGAGATCTCACTCCAAACTTGACACTCATAATAAACAAGAGCTTAGTGGTCAAGAGTCAGAATTAGTAAGGGTTAGATCTACCCCTTTCTACTTGTATGACACCGAGAAAATGCTAACTGTTCCAAGTCTATAATGCTTCATAGATATTCTGCTCAAGAACCTATCATTAGTCCTAGTAGTGTGCTTTCTAATAGAGCCAAAAACGGCCCCAGAAATCACCTGAACTAGACATAACTTAAATCTGGCCACGCACTCGAATCACTTTGTGAAGAAGCACGTGGCCTGATCCAGGCTTCCTACCTGCTGGCCTGTTGTCACACTTTCAGCGCTACAGCCCTCAGATTCCTGCATAAACAATGACAACACCTGAATGGGGCTATAACGTGCTGCTTCTATTCACAGTGACTACTGTTTTTTCTAAAGCTGAGTCTAGGGACCCAGCCTCTCTGTTTTCCTTTTTTTATTGCTCATTTATTTTCTATTATCCTTAGATAAGCGTACGGGGTTCCAGTACAACGCCTCAGAGGTTTTCCTAGGCAGGCAGATTACTGGACATCGGCCCTCAGGATGGCCTTGGGGAGACACTGACCTGAGCCCTAGAGAAAACAAGCATCCTGAAGGCCACAGAGCCACAGTACCCACCAGTAAACCATCACTATCACCACCAATACCATCATTGCTACCATCACCACCACGATTGTCATCATCACTGTCATCACCACCATTAACATTACCATGACCACCACCATCACTTTCACTACCATCACCACCATTACCATCAGCACAACCACCACCATCAATACTGTCACCACCACCACCATCACCACAAAGGCAACAAACGCCCTCAGATTTCCTGATTTGCAATCTAATAACCCTCTCACCAAGTCAGCACTACAGAATTAAAAGAATGGGACAGTAATATGTGGCTGTTTCCTTAAAGGTGATTTCCAAGGTTCTACTCTTCCAACTGTTTAAAGTCATCAATGGATTTCCCCCGAAGGCTTTACCTGTGGGTTTCAGTTAGCATGTCAGGACTAGGGATATTTGGGGATCTGCCAGAGTTTTAGAAGTATGTTTTTAATAAACGCCACAACTCTTAGTGGCTATGAGACCATCTTCAGAACATATGAATATATATTCTTTAATTAATGCCAAAATAATGACTCTTCCTTTAACAGCTTTTTCTATTGTCTACAATATTCCTCTGTGTTCCATTCCCCCTCATTTGTAAAATAAGAATTCACAATGTGCCCACATTGTAAGGTCACAAAGAGTCAGTGATTTAATGCGTATAAAGCACTTAGCAAAATGAACACATCATAATTGATCAGTGAATGTGAGATTATGATGATCATTGCTATTAGACTCTGGACTTGGTTTTTATACAGAGTAAAATTTGCTCACATCTAAGAGTGAAAAATAGGGTGAATGATTTAGTCGAGTGCATTTATATATAATAAAATTATTACAATTTATATAATTAGGACTATCATTTAGGACTTTAGATACTGTATTAGTTCTCAATTACTGGGTAACAAATTACCAGATACCTTGCAGCTTGAAACAGTACCCATTTATCAAGTCTCATTCTCTACAGGTCAGAAGTCTAGAGAAGGCATGGCTATACCTCTGGACCTTTTGCCTTGTAGGGCTGAAATCAGGGTATCCATTGAGGTCACTGTCGGAGGCTCTGGGGAAGGACCCTCTCCTCAGCCTACTCAGATTGTGGGCCAAGTTCCATTTCTCAAAGTTAGGGCACCAAGGCTCCCATTCCCTTGCTTATTGTCAGAGTGAAGACTCACTGTCTCCTAGAGCTCACTTGCATTCTTTGCCTGCCTCTCCTTCCATCCATTTAGCTGTCCATCTATTTACCTATCTGCAAAGCCAGCAATGGGCAATCTCTCGGGCTTCAGATCTCTCTTCCCAAGGGGCCCCTTTGGAGGGGCTCACTTAGATTAACCAGACTCCTCCAGATTAATGTAACTATTTTAAGGTTAACTGCCCTGTGACCTTAAGGACATCTCCCAACCTCCTTCCTAGCAGCATGTAGAATAATTATTCAATTCAGTAAGTGGGAGAAGGTGTACAAAAGAGGGGTAAAGGACCCTGGGAATTCTTCCTAGCAGACTCATTTTCTCATGTGTGCTGGTGTAGGTTAAAGCAAAGAGGACAAAGAGCTAATGGGCAGCAAGAAGTCTATGGGTACTAATGCTGTATAGCATCCTGGAAATTTGCTGATTTAGAAACTTTTTACAGCACACACACAAACCTATGGGAGGGACTGGGAATGTGGCTTAGTGGCAGAGTGCTTGCCTAGCATACAGGAAACCCTTGGTTCAATTTCTCAGTACCGTATAAACAGGAACAAGCCAGAAGTGGTGCTGTAGCTCCAGTGGTAGAGTGCTAGCCTTGAGCAAAAGAAGCTCAGGGACCATGCCCAAGCCCTGAGTTCAAGCCCCTGAACTGGCAAAAACAAAGCAAACCTATGGGAGGCAATGGATCTGTTGATTTACTTGTCTTTTGTAAACACCTTGCAATACACACACACACACACACACACACACACACACACATATGTACATCTAAATGTCATACTATGTACCATAACTATAGACAATAAAGATACGTGCAATTTTTTAACAAGAATCAAGATAGCAGTCAAATAGTCACTATTTTTTGCATAGCTAACAAAGATCTCCCATTCTGCGTGCTGTTTCTTTAGCTTATTGAGTATGGACTCCACTGCACAGAAGCCCTTTACCTTAATGCATGGGTCAATGGAAAATAATTCTTTGAAGGTATTCTCATTATTTTCTAACCATAGCCCCATGTGTGGGTGGCGAGCTGTCCACCCCAGAGAAGGCAGATATGTAAATATAGTCTTTCTAAAACTGCACGCATTCAAATAAGACCTGAATAGTTGGTTTGCTTGGTTTCTTTTACTCAAAGTGCAAACTGACTGCTCCCTAGTTCATCTAGTGGTCTTAAAGTCTTTTCGTATCTGTGAAATAATTGGAGCTTTTTTTTTTGTTTTGTGTTTAGTAATTGTGTGCACATACGTGGGTGTGTATGTGGGGGGGGTTATTCTATTTTGAGCAACTGGCGTTTGAATTCGGGCGCTCATACCTGTGAGGCAGGTGCTCTACCGCTTGAGCCACGCCTCCATCCCTTTGCCTTTACTTTGTTTTTCAGATAGGTTCTCACACAGACTTTTCCCTGATGGGTCTTGAACCACGATCCTCCTTCTGCTCCTGAGTAATTTCTAGCCACAGGCATGCACCACCATGCCATTGACACACCTCTTTCAGGTTTTTTTTCCCCCATGATCATATTAAATAGCTAGCTAGCTAAACACAAGTGTATAGACCACAGTTATGTGAGCCACATGCTGGGAAATGCCCCAGAAGGCTCCTTTTAAATGAAAAGGGTATTCCTCACGTCCTTGATGAAACGGATCAAGAGCTATCATATTTTCAGTGATGGTTTTCTTGAGCAAGGGACTCTGAATTCTATTTATCTGATGTTCAAGCCTAAGGAATAGAGCCAGGGGTGGGGGGAGGGAATGGACCCAAACCACGCAGCTCAACTAAAATAAAATGACAAGGCACCAGGGCCAGGCTGCACACCCAGATGATCTTGACTCAAAGTCCATCATTTCTCATAACATAATAAAAAAAAAAAAACTTATGGCAATAAAAAGGCAGGGTGAAGAGAGACGGAAAGGGAATGCAAACGATCCTCAGGAGAGAGACGGGGGAAGAGAGATCGTAGGCAAGAAGGGTAGAGGAGTAGCTGGTAAACTCCTAAGCGATTACCCACTGTATTATTTTCTCCATTTTATTACCAGCCCCGCAGTCCACTCAGAACCCCAGCAGCACACGGCTCCCTGGGTGAGGATTCTGAATGGTGCAGCGGTCTCCTAATTGTCATAGCAGTTGCACCCTGAAGCTGAGATCCTAAACCCACCTGCCCTTTGGCCTAAATTCCACTTGCATGCTGGCGGCCATCTGAAAACCATGTTGAACCAGACTGCCTATCCATGGTGAATGATCCCCCCCCCCCCCCCCCCCGCCGGCACTCCGCTACATAGTTCTCAGATGGATTTCATGCTTCTCCAACTAGAATGCACAATTCTGGCCCTGCCATCCCCAGTCCCACTGCCTGCTCTGCAGCTAGGGAAGAGTACTTTCAGTCTGTGTTTTCATTTTCATGAGGCCCAGACATCTGGTGTGGGGTCTGAAACACTTATCTGCACACCTGCAGGCGACTGGCTGCAGAAACTCCCGGCCTAGGAGCAGATGGAGGCCGCATTTAATTTAATAGAGCGATTGTGTGGGCCCCATCCAGTGGGTTACAATTGTGGAACTTGCGGCCCTCTCAAAATCCAGGCGCTGAGCGCTAGACCTTCTGTCATGGACATTTCACCTCTCCTGTCTGTCTTTCTAACAAATACAGTCAGACAGAAGAGGTGTAGCAATGATGTCGCTGTCTTTATAAACTTGTCACTGGAGAATGAAGAGGTGGGGCTCTGGGGAAGAACGGAACTGACAAAGACAATGACACTGGCCAAGGATTTGCCTGATCGTCTTCCCTCCCCTGTCAAGTATGTGTGCTGGGTAGGACTCCAACCTCATCCATCTAATGAGCCTTTCCCATGCACATCTGGTCCCAGGAGGGAGGCAGATGGACAGGACATGTGGGCAGTGACCACCTGGGCATCTGGGTTCCCAGAATATAATAATAATAATAATATATTCCCATACCTGGAGGACTGAAGCAAATCTGAGGCTTACTCAGACTTACTTCTTTGTTGTTGGTGGTGGTAGTGGTAGTAATGGGGCTTGAACTCCAAGCCTGGGTGCTGTCCCTAAGCTCTTTTGCTCAAGACTAGCCCTCTACCACCACTTTGGAAAGTACTATGGAGGTTCCTCAAAAGACTCCACATAGAGCTCCCCTATGACCCAGCAATCCCACTTTTGGGCATTTACCCAAATGCTTACAAACAAGACCACACTAAAGCTACAAGCATGACTATGTTTATTGCAGCATTATTTACCATAGCTAAGATATGGAACCAACCCAGATGCCCCTCAGTAGACGAATGGATCAAGAACATGTGGTATATATACACAATGGAATTCTATGCCTCCATCAGAAAGAATGACATTGCCCCATTTGTTAGGAAATGGAAAGACTTGGAAAAAATTATATTAAGTGAAGTAAGCCAAGCCCAAAGAAACATAGGTCCCATGGTTTCCCTTATTTGCAATATTTAGTATATGTATGAGTCAAGCAGAGAAGGTCAGATAAGGTGATGTTAGGAAAATGAACCCTAAGATATGTATTTTAATGTTTTTTTTCTTTCATGCATTTGTTTCTAACGCATTTATAAGATTATTTCTTTGTTGCTTTGTATGTCCCTCCCCCACAGTATAACCCCTGCTTTCACTGTATTTGATGTCGGTATGATTTGTGGAGGGGAAGGGGAAAAACAAGTTGTTTAAATAAGGATACAGGTGGACCCGTTGCAACAATGAGAAATACAAGTTGTCATGTCGAAAACAAACTTTACAACTTTGGGGGGGGGAGGATTGGGTGGGAGGGTGGGGGGAGGCTGGGAAGGGATGGGAAGGGTAAACAAAGGAGGAGGCTACAATGCTTGATAAGAACTGTACTCACTATCTTGCCCATGTAATTGTAACCCCTCTGTACAGTATTTTCACAATAAAAAAAAAAGACTAGCACTCTACCATTTTGAGCCCCATCTCCACTTCCATTTTCCTGGTGGTTCATTAGAGATAAGAGTCTCACAGACTTTCCTGCCCAGGCTGGTTTCAAACCATGATCCTCAGATCTCAGTCTCCTGAGTAGCTAGGATTCCAGGCATGAGCCACCAGTGCCCAGCTTTGAGTCTTGCTTCTTATGTCTGCGTTTTGTACCCCAGAATCTCCACTACCCCTCAGTCTCTGACATAACTTGCATCTGGGGAATGAACACATGAATAATAAGCCAAAAGGTTTCCCACTCAGGGAGACCCATTCACTTCCTGAATACACTCTTCTGGATGTTCTCAACGCTGTCTGTGGGCTTCCCATGTTTCCTGATTATCTTCTGCATACCGGTGGAGTCCCAGCTAGGGTACGTTTTACCTGAGGAGACAGCACTTGTAACTGGCAGGGATATAGAACACAATAAGAATACTCGATGCGGCTCTAAGGAAGTGTGGATCGGAAAGAGAGTTGTCTGCAGTTCAGGAAGTGAGGAGGACAGTGTCTGACCTTGATGTGTGAACAGTCACAGAGACTGTGGGACATCTCCCAGAGAGGAAAGACATATGAAGTAGTTAGCGACATGGACTGTGGACAGTCTTCACTGACATTCCTATCTTTGCCATTTCCCAGCCTCTGAAAAATCCGCCTCATTTGAATAAGCATAATGCAAATAGCATCATTTGTCTAAATCTGTTTTCTCTCTTTAAAAATGGGAACCCTTATGCTACTTCCACATGACCTCCAGAAATAATTATGATCAAAAGAAGGAATATGTCCTGGATGCTGGTAGCTCACATCTCTAATCCTACTGACTCAAAAAGCTGAGGTTTGAGCATTGTGGTTCAAAGCCAGACAGAAAAAAATCCATGAAGCTATTATCTTCGAGTAATTGGGAAAACAAAAAGACTGGTTTGAGTGTGGCTTCCATGGTAGAATGTCAGAAAAATTCCAGGCATATAATAAATGCTTAATAAATAGCAGTGATGGGAAAGAGGAGGAAGATAATAGCAGTGGCAGTCATGACCAATGTCCCCCAAGTATTCTACTGGCTCAGAATGGAAAGCCAAGGGGAGACTTTTGTACTTGAGGGAGGGATGTGTACTTGAGGGAGGTGGAAGCATCAGCATCGGGGGGATAAGGAAACTGAGTCAAGAAAAACTAAGAAACTATTTGGAGAAAGAGAGAGACAGAAAAGGGCCCAGGTCCCAAAATCTCATTCAAGGACACGCCCCCAATGGCCTAACTTCCTTGCATTAAGCCCCACCTTTTAAAGGTACCACTACCTCCCAATAGGGCCACATGCCACAAGCTTTTGACATACAGGTCTTAAGAGAGCACTCAAGATCTGTACAAAAGCATTTAGAAAAGCGTTAGGCCACAGATATTAAGTTATACCTACATTCAGTAAAACATATTGAGTAACAACAAGTTTAAAGGAAAAGAAAACTGGCTCTGTTTTATTTTTGTACATTCAGTAAAAAAAAAAACAA
Organism: Dipodomys ordii; assembly: GCF_000151885.1. Lineage (NCBI taxonomy): Eukaryota > Metazoa > Chordata > Mammalia > Rodentia > Heteromyidae > Dipodomys > Dipodomys ordii. Next base: position 5,832,208 of record NW_012267328.1, read on the forward strand.
CTAATAATTCTGGATACATCATTAATAAATGACAAATTTGCCCTGGCATTATCTGAGATCCTTGGAATAAGCTATGGAGCTTAGTTGTGTGTTTCCTTCATGATAGAACTTATGGGCAAAGGTGTGAGTCAAAGGGTGAATTATCATTCCAGAAGAGACTCTGAAAACATCAGAGAGCTGAAAAAATACAGATCGATCCACCAGACGGATACCAAGAAAATGGGCCTTGTTGTAAGACGCACCTGTGCCTAGAATTCTACTCAAAATCCAAGAAGAAGGGACACTCAGGCAATCATTAGCACAGAAAGGGGCTCTGAGCAGCAAGCTCAAGCCTCTGCTAAAAATTTCTAGAATGGTACTTTTTTATGATTCTAAAGGAACTCTAATGAACATATAATTTATTATAAACTATCTGCTTTGATGGGTATATTGACACTGAGCTTCTAGAATCCTCAGAGGCCCAAATCCAGCTAGTTGCCCTGCCATTTTATGTGTTTTCTGAGAAAAGCATGTGCAATAGCTAAGAGTTAAAAAAAAAAAGATGGAAAGTTTTACATTATTGATCACTATGAAAATGTTGCAGACGGATTGCTGAGACCTGAATTTTTATTCTTACATTCATGTTCACTGCCTATATATACATTCTCAATCTCTCTCCTTCTCCTGCTCTGCTCCCCCCTCCTCCCTCCCTCCCCCCTCCTTCTCCCCTCCTTTCCTCTTGTCTCTCCCTCTCCCTCCTTCTCTTTTCCTCTCTTCTCTTCTCTTTTCCTCTCCTCTCCTCTCCCCTCCCCTCTCCTCCTCTCCTCTCCTCTCTTCTCTTTTCTTCTCTTCTCTTCTCTCCTCTCCTCTCCTCTCCTCTTCTCTCCTCTCCTCTCCTCTTCTTCTTCCCCTTCCTCTTCCTCTTCCTCTTCTTCTAAATCCTCCTCGATCTGAATCTTAGCTCCTGTCTTCCGGTATATACTGTAAATAAATAGGGATTACCAGGCCCCAGGAGAGACCCAAGTTCACTCAACATGCTGGGAACACTGAACCTGACTTGGAGGCTAAGCCTAGCAGGAGGCTGAGACCTGAGGATTGAAATTCAAAGCCAGCCCAGACAGGAAAGTCTATGAAACTCTTATCTACAATAAACTACTAAAAAAGCCAGTAGTGGAGCTGTGGCTCAAGTATTAGAGAACTAGCCCTTAAACAAAACAAAACAAAAATCTCAGGACAGCATTCAGGCCTTGAGTTTAAGCCCCAGGGTTGGAAAACACTCTCTCTCTCTCTCTCTCTCTCTCTCTCTCTCTCTCTCTCTCTCTCTCTCTCAGGCTAGTTTTATTTCAACAGCCAAAAGACACAAAACAACCCACATGTCTATCACAGTTGAACAGATAAAGCAAATGACTACACATATATAATTTTAAAAGGAAGAATTATTGATACAACAGTATCGTTCACACTCAAAACAATCATGCCAAGAAAAAGAAGCCAGAGTTCCGCCCAGTTGGCAAACAGGCAGGAAGGAAAGTGATCAGTGGATACCCATTACACGGGAGTGGGAAGGTGGGAGACAGCTAAAGGAGAAAAGGAAAAGCTGGGGTAATGGATGTTTTCATTATTCTCTTGATTTCAGGGAGGATTTCTTGAATATCTACCTGTATCAAACTGACTGGATTATGTGCTGTTAAACACAGACGTTGTGCTATGCTTCAAAACACTTCAGGAAAAGTGTAGGAAAAAATGAAATAAACCAAAATAAAGGGACCTAGAAGAGCATACACAGATGACCTTTGGTGTCTCCTTTTGTTCTGTGAGGATTTGGGGAGATTTAACCCAGGCCCTCACACACCCGGCACTCTTCCATTCCAGCCCCCTCCTCGCCCCCTCATCCCTTTTTGTTTACATTTTATTTTTGAGACAGGGTCTCCCTAACTACCTCAGCTGGACTCACAGTCATCCTCCTCCTCCTTCTACCTCCTGAGTCGTTGGGATTACAGGCATGCGCCACCTGTCCTAGCCCATGACACGTTTTCCATTCCAATCTCACTAAGTGACGATGGCAATCTCATCAATGTCTGCTTCCTTTAGTGCCGGCCCAGGGAGGTTTCTCACCTCGTGTCCTGTTTAAGAAGATGCAATGACTCCGTGGTCAGCCTGCCAGGAACTTGCTTAGACACGGCACTGTGGTGACACGGGTGGCCTTGTCTTGAGTGATTTTCATCATGATGTATGGACGGAGTTGTACCAATCATTTTAGAGTCAGAGGCTTAGCGTGGAGGTCAAGCTGAGTCCCACTTAGCCAAAAGCTGGCATCCGAGGGCCTCTCTCATTTCCACATGCCACCCGGATCAAGCATTTCCACCAAGAAAGGCACAGCTTCAGACCCTGGCCCATAAATAACTGAACCCATTTTACTAAGGACAGCTAATGGCAGGCACAGTTTTCTTTGTTTGCTGCGTTCCATATCTTCGAAAACCTCTTTATTTGGCTCTTTTACTTTTCTTTTCTTTTGTCGGTTGTGGGGCTTGAACGCTGGGCCTAGGCGCTGTCCCTCAGCTCTTCAGCTCAAGGCAAGCACTCTACCACTTGAGCCACAGCGCCACTTCCAGGTTTTCTAGTGGTTCATTGGAGGGAAGAGTCTCACGGACTTTCCTGCTCAGGCTGGCTTTGAACTGCGATCCTCAGATCTCAGCCTCCTGAGTAGCTAGGATGACAGGTGTGAGCCACTGGCACCTGGCTGGCTTTTCCTTTTATAATGTATTGTATGTGTGTGTGTGCGCGCGCACGCATGTATTTCTACACGTATGTATATGTATATATACATGTGTGTATGTATTTTGACTTTTCAAAGTCTTTTTTCTGATCACAAAACAGGGAAATCCTGAGACATATAAAGACAATAATTCACCAAGACAGATTTATTTCCTAGTAACGGTCTTCTCTGGTATGTGTTAAACATGTATTTGATAGACAAGAATGTATATGGACAGGTCTGGGAAGACAATGATGATGCTTCTGACAGATTGCATTACTCAACTTCGGGCTTCCCCTTGACTATAAATAAATCAAAGGTGGCGCCAATCAATATTATACATGAGAGGCTGCCTGAATACAAGAAATGACAACAAATTTTGGACCTACATCCTATCTCAGAGTTCATTTGATAAAGTTCTTAGACATAGAACTTTGGGCAAGTTTCCTCTGTGAGCCTCAGTTTTCATTTCTGTGATGTTGGGTCGTGGAGTTTGATACGACGCTCTCTTTAAAGAACCTTGTATAATCCAGAGTCATCATTCAGAGCATGAGATATGAAATCAGCTTCCAATTCCATCCTAATCCGATGCCGTTGTAACATTATGCTCCAGTTTCTTCCTGTGTAAAATAGAGATCAACAATTACCTAGCTTGAAGGGTTTGATTGTGGGTTAATTTAGTTAATACACATGCAATATTTACCACAATTCCTGGCCCAAGATGGGAATTCAGTACATGTCATATAATACCACTGCCATTATTCCTGCGTGATAGATATAAAATCAGTGGTTGAAGTTTCTCATGTAAACCTCTTTAATGAATATTTCCCAAGAAGCTCCAAATATTCTTCAGATCACAATGAGAATTGTTATATTTCCCTGCGTATGTGTGTTTGAGAGAGAGAATGTGTGTGTGCATTGCTCAGCACAGCAAATAGATAATAACTAATGTGAGATTTTAATTATCATGTGTGTCAGCAGCGCTGCTTTATAAATCAAAGCTAATTGATTCTGAGTACTTGCTGCTTCTTCGGCCCTCCTACCAACTCAGGAGCAAGCCTGCTATTTTTCTGTGTAAACAGCAAGCAGGATTCCAATAGGGGTATTCAGAATTGGCAATCTATTGTCTACACCAGGACGTTGGCAAGGCCAGGGATGCAGACAGATCACAGTGAGACATTAGTTCACAGCCTCTGACAGCTGTCCCGTGGCTCATCCATCGGAAAACGGCCCAAACTTTTGGGTTGACGACTCTGTCCTAACCACCCTGGAGTCCATTATTCGGTGGTAGAATAGATTCAGTCATTTCATTTGGCTATGGTATAAAGCAAGTCATTTTCTTCGAGTGATTTCTAAACTTGTGTTGGCGCGAACACCAAATCCTACATGGAAAAGTAATTCATAAAGCGGAAAATAAAAGGGTTGAGAAACACAGGTGGTAAAACAAAGCCAGGTCATAGCCTAACTGTATCCCATACCCCCTCTGTCCCTCATACACCCACTCTTTATGCATGATTGTAAAGGGCTTCCTAGAAATGACAGCTGGGCGCTAGTGGCTCACGCCTGTCATCCTAGCTACTCAGGAGGCTGAGATCTGAGGGTCAAGGTTTGAAGCTAGGCAGGAAAGTTTCCTGAGATTCTTATCTCCAATAAACTACTCAGAAAAAGCCAGAAGTAGCATTGTGTCTCAAGTGGTAGAGCACTAGCCTTGAGAAATGGAATCTTAGGGATAGTGCCCAGGCCCTGCGTTCACGCCCCAGGATACGCACCAAAAAATAAATAAAAGATAGTCTTCATTTCACAAACTGAAAACATTCGTCTTAAAAGTAACTCTCACTGCTGATTTTCCGGTGAGCCTCTTGATGAATACATTTGCATATTTTATAACAAGACTGCGCTCCCTTTTATCTTAGCTGGTTATTATGCTTTTAATGCAATTGATGATGTTAAGCTATCTCCTCCAAAATGGAAAACTCAGGCTTGTGGAGAAGCATGTGCAAAACACATGCAGGCCCTGGTTCAATCCCCAGCGCCAAAAAAATCCTAAATCCTAACCGACAGTGGGTTATGTCCTGACAAACTCACCGGAAGATGGATATATCATAAGTTGACCCAGTATCATGAGAGAATAGTACTACCTTATTGTTAGTCTTGGAAAATATCACAATTCAAACAATTTCTGTGGAAGGGGTATTGCTTTTATGCTATCATTAAGTCCAAAAGAAATCATGGAGTTAAATCATTAAGTTAGTGAATGCTAGTGGTTCATGCCTGTAATCATACCTACTCACAAGGGTGAGGATCAAGGTTCAGTGCCAATCCAGGAAGAAAAGTCTAAGAGACTCCATCTCCAAAAATAACCAGCAAAAGGCAAGGCTGGAGTAGTGGCTTAAGTGATAGAGCACCCACTGAGTAAGCAAGCTGATGTGCTCAAGGCCCTATATTCAGAAAAAAAGAAAAATCATTCAATTGAACCATTGTGAGAGTTTCTGTGATCAGAAGCCCCTGCCACCTGACCTCCATTCCTCTATCACTGGAAGGATTTGAGGGGACTGGTTTTTATTTTCCCAAGATTCTTTCATCTGGAAAGATGCAAGAAAAACTCAGGAATGACTGAAAACCTTGAAATCATTACAGGACTAAGAGAAAGTAAGTTTGATCAGCCAATTCTTCACTAAGGGCTTGAGCCGAGCACCGTCGTCATTGGCGCTTAGAAATAAAGATCCGGGCAGAGTATGAGAAATTACTTCTGCAGCCAATATATAGATCCAAAATACAAACCATTTTGCAAGCGACTGAGCAAATAAACGAAGATGATAAGCCCATCAGTGTTCACTAATTTAGTTTGGGGTTGGCATACGTGTGACATTGGTTTTCCTGTCCCCACCTCCAGGGCTCAAAGCAGACAATGAAAGTGAAGTGTCCCTGTCTCTTGGGGTTCTGGGTCACCCCGAGTCTAGGCGGTCACCATGATTAGTTCCTCAGCGTTGTGTGACTCCAAGCCTTTCCTCGGATTGTCCAAAGCGGCCGATTTACACCTGGGGAAACAGGCCCAAAGGGTGGAGACTTTGTTTCCTAGAACAGAAAGTGGGGCCCATGGCCCAAGGGGGTTTGCTCTGACCCCCGTCTGTCTTTCTTGAGTGCACACATGCCTTGCTGCGGGGCAGAGGCACGCCCCCCCCCCACTCTCCTTAACTTAAGAATGAGAATTATGGCTGCCCGGCTTCCAGATGGTGGATGAGCAGCTGTCTTGAAGGCCTACTTCTCTGCCAGTTACACATGGCCCGGGGCTTCTCCTGGGCGTTGGGGTCTTCTCCTGACCCCTGTGGGAGCAGCCTTGTGTTCAGAGAGCGGCTGAATCGTGACACAGCTCAGGACCTAGGAAAATGGAAGCCAAGTGTGAGCTGCATTGTTCCCTTCTGTCTAATTCGCACTGTGTGCGTGCTGGGCGCCTCTGACACCTCTCTGTCTCTGACTGTCTTTTCTCTGTTTCTGTCTCTTCGTCTGGATCTCTGTCTCTCTGTGTGTCTTTCCTCTCTTGTTTTTCTCTCTCTCTCCTTCTTGTCTTTCTCTCTCTTCTCTCCCCTGTCTCCTCTCCCTGGGTTTCTCTCTCCTCTTTGCTCTCTTCTCTCTTTCTCTCCTCTCTCTCCTTGTTCCTCTCTCTGTCTCTTTGTCTCTGTCTTTGTCTGATCTCTGTTTCTCTCGGTGTCTCTCCTCTGCAAACCTCTCTCTGTCTCTGTCTCTCTCCTGTTCTCTCTCTTATCTGTCTATCCTCTCTTTTCTCCTCTCTCTGTCTCTGTTTCTGTATCTGCATCTCTCTCTCACTCTGTGTATATATATATATGTATGTATGTATTTCTCTCTCTCTCTCTCTCTCTCTCTCATTCTCAACCTCTTGTGTCAAGCATCTTAGCATTCCTCCCATCAAGCCCTTGTGAATGACAGGAGTGAGCGAGGGGGTACCCACCGGCCAGTGCCACTTCCAAAGCACCACTCTGGCCAGTAGCAAGGAAGATTCCAGAATGGTAGGAAAGCACTGGGTTATCACAAGTGAGCCCTTCCGGCCATTAGGTATCTCTAACATGGTAGGATAAATTCCCAGGTCTGGTTACAGGCAAAGAGAGATTTTTTTTTCCCCACTCTGCAAAATAAAATGAAAGCACTAGACCACTATCAGTTACCATGACAACTGAGATCCAGCACAAGCTTCCCACACCCGTCACTGGAGAGAACAGGAGGGGCACTAAGCTTTCTCTCTCTCTCTCTCTTTCTCTCTCTCTCTCTCTCTTTAAAATTTTTGGCAGTGGTGTTTTGGTAGGGATTTTTTGTCAAATATTTCGAAGTGACATTTCTTAGCATGAGCCTGAAGCACCTTTATAAAAGTGAAAATAAGATAAGAATGTGTGTGTGAAAGAGAGAGAGAGAGAGAAGAGAGAGGAGAGGAGGAGAGAGGGGGAGGGAGAGGAGCAGGGAGGAGAGGGGAGGAGAGTGGAAGGGAAGAGAGGACAGGAGAGGAGAGGAGAGGAGAGGGGAGGAGAGGGGAGGGGAGGGGAGGAGAGGAGAGGAGAGGAGGAGATACACAAGCCCAGGACATGGAGAATATGTTTGGGGGGAAAACAAAACCTCACTAGAGCTGACAAAGCCAGTTTCAAGGAAACCGAGAAAGCACTAATATCACAGAGTATTTACCACACACCTAGAGCTTTGCATAATCATGCACATCCGGGACCTCACCAAGCTTCAGGTCTGAAGGGTAAACAAGCAACTACAGCGTGAGGGACCGGGCCTCCTGGGGGCCCAAGGAGAGGCAGGATGGCAGGCGGTGGCAGGTGCTTTTCCCACAGTGAACGTCTACATGACCCCTGGAGAATGAGCAGGAGAGGACAGGTGAAAGGGCGTAGGGCATCCCAGGGATAGTGACACAGAGACCTGGAGGAGAGAAAAGTCTGGAGGGTGGAAGACTCCAGGGTTCATTGTAGCCACAATGGATGGGGAGTGAGCAGGCTTGGAATGGAGGAAGAGCATAGCTGGAGAACTTCGCTAGAGATTAGGGGTGATGGAGTTTATACTAAGCCATGGCGGGGGGGGGTGGTCAGATCTTACCTAGAAGATACAAGGAAGTCATTCAGGTGTTGGAAACAGGTTGGCGATAAAACTCACTCCAGCAGCAAAATGAAGGATGGCACTGGAGCCAGACAGTAATGGTGCCCGTAAGGAAGGAGCCACTAAAGCTCTTATCACCCCTACCTCTACACCAAAGAGATGGACACTGGCTACCCTCACTGATCTTCAGGAACTAAGCTCTGTGGACTTGCAGATTCTCGGTCAGGTGTGGAAGAATTTCTGGTGAGAATAATTAAAGGTAGCCCATGAAGGAATCCAGAGGTAGGGCCTGGTTGAGTGGTTGACCAGTTGGTTGGTCAGAGTTTGCATCTGTGACTTTCATCATTCATGCTTGGCTGTCTTTGCTCCCCTCATCCAGCAAGTCCAAGGCTAAGGTCACCTACTTCTTGTGGTTCCCAGAGCTTGTTCCAAAGGCTGAGTCCCTCTCTCCCTTCCGCCTGGGGACATCTGCTCTGTGAAATGCCAGAGGCATATGCAAAAGTCAGAGCATTCAGCTTTGAGACCCTCCCTCCATCGACTCAAATCAATCTGATACCCATCCTACTTGCAAAATGTTTCTATTCTCAAGGTCCTCCTCTCGGCTGGCAATAATAGTGTTAGCAGGTGGCAGTGAGGAGGACTTACAATCACAGCGTGGAGATAACAGCTGGGTTATACAAAGAGGAAGAGAGGCCTCTTCCACACAAACGCACCAGCTGTCACTTTCCCCTGTAGACTTACAGCTGTCTGAGACCTGCCCCCAACTCCTGGCATCTTCTGCATCCCCCTATAGAGACTCCTCCCAGACCAGGCTCAATCTTCTTCTTAAGCTGGCCACACAGTCATCTCCTCCACGTCTGAGGGAGACATCTGAATTCAGTGGTTATGCAACTGACCAAAATTAGGCTGGAAAACCCCAAGTCTGGCTCATCACCCTGGGACTGGTGGGAAAGCTCAGCTCATGTGGCCATGACTGAGACCCCCAAGTTGGTCCTGTTACTCACAGCGCCGGAGGGCTTTCGGAGCTGGGGGGACGGTGAGCCTTTTTTTCTTTTGTACTCAGTGGCTGTGTGAAGGGTGGATGAAGGGTATTTGGTTTTAATTGGGAAATGCTACCAATTGTCCGAGGCTCATTTAAAAACCCATTCGAATCAGGACGTGGAGGAAAGGAGAAAAGCTGTCAGTGCCCGGCATTGTAGGGAATGTTTGGGTCTGTCCAAGCTCACCAGCGAGGGTTACCCTGAATGTTAAGAAGCTGGCAAAGTCAATTTCAAGACACGGGGTGGGGAGGAGGAGGAGGCGTCTGGGCCAATTCACATGAGGGCCTGGGCACGCTTGTGATTCTCACAGCTTCCAAAGGCGCTAACGCTTTGATCCACACTGCAGCCTGCTTCCTGCAGCTGCTTCTCCAGCCCAGCCACATGGGCAGGAGAAGCTCCCCTGTCCGCTCCCCGCCTCCCACCCCTCCATGCTGGCTCAGTCCCCACCCAGCTGCTCCCTTGTCCTGGAGCCACCAGTCAGGCTGAGGGAAAGAAGTGGTGGGCCAGAAGACAGATGAGAGGAGGGACGGAAGGGGGGGCCAGGGTGTCCGCAGGCTATAAGAGCAGAGGAAAGAGATCTCCAGGAGGGCTGCGTGCTCCTTTTGTGGCATTCCTGTAGCAAATCACTAGAAACTGGGTGTGTTCGGTGACACCCCCACCCCCACCAAGATTGATCTTCTTACAATCCTACAGGCTAGAAATGTGGAATCAAGGCGGCAGCTGGGCTGGGCTCTCTTCAGCATCTCCAGTCCTGGAACCTTCCCTCCTTCCTCCAGTCCAGAGAGCTCAGCGGCCGCCTTGATTTCACATTTCTAGCCTGCAGGAGAGGCCTTGGGGAGGGGCAGCAGTACGGCATCTCGGCCTCTGCAGACGCGCTGATCTCTTTCCTGCGTATCTCTGTGGGTTTTCTTTTTATAAGGTCATCTCCTGGCTGCTAGTCCACTCTAATCTGACCCCATTTCCTAAATAAAGTCACATGATCAGAAACTAGACGGCAGGTCTTCAATCTATCTCGGCAGTGGGTGGGGCAAAATTCAACTTCTAACAGGCTGTTTAAAGGGCTGCTGGCTCCTGAATTCAGCACAGCCCAGTAGATGGGGCTGGGGAGGTTAGAAAAGTACCACCACCCAAGGTCAAAAACTAAAAAGGGAGCCAGGCACCAGCCGCTCACACCTGTCATCCTAGCTAATCAGAAGGCTGAGATCTGAGGATTGTGGCTCAAAGCCAGCCTGGGTAGAAAAGTCCATGAGACTCTTATCTCCAATGAATCACCAAAAAGCTGCAAGTGGGGCCTGTGGCTCAAGTGGTAGAGTGCTAGCCTTGAGCAAAACAAAAAACCTCGGGGACAGTGCACAGGTTCTGAGTTCAAGTTCCAGTACCAGCACACAAAAAAAAAAGGCTGCAGAGGCCAAGCAGGAAACATAATAAGTTCTGGAATAATAATAATGATTATTATTATATAAAATATGTAATATAATAATATATAACATATATTAAATATATTATATGTTATAATGTTATTATATAATAATATATTATTATTGTTGTTATTGTTATTGTTGATAGTTGTACTTGTCCTATAGCAGCAGTGATGCCCTGGTCAGGAGCAATGGCTGCTCAGCTGTAGTTTCTGTTGCCTTTTATGAGCTCAGGGATGCCCAAACAATCTTCCTATTGTTCTTAAAACCTAGGCAGCCATCTTTCCTCCAAACAGCACAAGCCAACCCACACCCATCTGCAAAGAAGGCAGAGGTATGAGTAGCCAATTTGTCCCACAAGGCTAAAATTGCAGGCTTGTCACTTGCTGTGTGATCTTGAGCGATTCACCTGGCTTTCTGGGGGCCACAGTGTCCTCACAAGGGTTGAGATGCCTTTACTTAACGATCTCTCTCAGTGGATGATAGTGAGTGGAGGTCAAGGCTCAGCCACGTGGGGCTCCGTACTCACAGAACTGGGGGGAGGTGGCTTATAGAAACAAGCCTTACACATTGTGAAGTTAGAGCATTACCCAACTTAAAGTTGTAAGAAAGTGCCCCACCATAGAGGGGTATGAAGCCCTCAGTTTAAATTCCTGGCCTCTACTCACTGCTCAGCATTGACATTCCAGACCTCACCATTTGTGACAGTACCAGGGCCTGGGTGCTGTCCCTGAGCTCTTTTGCTCAAGACTAGCGCTCTACCACTTGGAGACAGGGCCCCATTTCCAGTTTCCTGGTGGTTGATCGGAGAGAAGAGTCTTATGGACTTTCCTGCCCCAGCTGGCATCGAACCTCGATCCCAGATCTCAGCCTCCTGAGTAGCTAGGATGACAGGCATGAGCCACCAGCACCTGGCTTATCTTTAAAAATAAAAATCAAAATTCCAAATAAATCCGAGTAGAGCACATTGAATTAGAATACTTCAGAGGTGTTATTTGGCGACAGCCCTGTGATTTTGAAGATATTTTAGGTGATGTTTAATTTTTTGGTTTAAAAAACAACTCAATATATTTTTGTTCAGCTGTTAATCACATGCACTGGCTGGTTGCTGCCCGCCTCCTGGAGGTCCAGCTGCCGTGGTTTACCATTATTCAGCTTTCTCTTGACCTCAGATCAGCTGCTAAAGATTTATTTTTTTTAGTTTTATCATCTAAGACAGTTCTCTCTCACCAACTCCTTTCTCACTCCCAAAATTGTGATATTAAAAGAAATGCCTGGAGAACTTGCCCAGATAGGGTTTTCTCTTACTAAGAGGTATCCTTCATTCATTTTTTATTAGTATTATTTTTTTGCCTGTCCTGGAGCTTGAACTCAGGGCCTGGGTGCCGTCCCTGAGCTTCTTTTTACTCAAGGCTAGCACTCTTCCACATAAGCCATAGCGCCACTTCTGAATTTTTCTGAGTAGTTTATCGGAAATAAGAATCAAATGGACTTTTCTGCTCAGGCTGGCTTTGAACTGTGTGATCCTCAGATCTCAGTCTCAGCTAGGATTACAGATGTGAGCCACCAATGCCCGCCGATCCTTTGTTTTGTCGATAGAAATTACTTTGATATAAACTTTGGGCCTCGTTTTTTATTTTGGTACTTTGAAGTGGTCTCTTTCCCACTGTGTCATTACTTCAGATGCACATGCTGTGTAAGCATAGGCATGAAGAGTTGAAATTCATTCATTCAACCACAGTCTAAGTTGGAATCCTAGTTCATCCATGCATCTATGAACCTAGCCCTGAAACCTTCAACTTTGGTTTTGATATCTAGGAAAATGGGGACAGCAATGGTACCAGCCTCTGAGGGCTATGGTACGAACATAATCCAATACTGCAGGCAGAGTGCTTAGGCAGGTCATACACAGACAGTCAGCATTCCCTGTGTACTGTCACCTCTATTCTCATTACTGGTACAATTACTTCTAACTATCCCTTCATTTCCCTTCCTTCGAGTTCAGCTAGAAGTATCTAGAGGTAATGGCTTTCTGGCAATCAGGGGATTGCCTTAGGAATTTCTGTTGATTTTTTTTATAGTCCTGGGGCTTAAACTCAGAGCCTGGGCACTGTCCCTGAGCCTCTTTGTGCTCAAAGCTAGTACTCTACCACTTGAGCTACAGCACCACTTCCAGCTTTTTCAGAGTCATTGATTCCATGTAGGGGTCTCACGACTTTCTTATCTGGGCTGGCTTTGAACCATGATCCTCAGATCTCAGCCTCCTGAGTAGCTAGGATTATAGGTATGAGCCACCAGGACTCAAATTGATAGTCTATTTTTTTAAGTTCATGAAAAGATCCTTGATCTAATAAGACACCAGATAGCACTGAGACACTAGATCTGTCCCTAATGGTTAAATTATTTTAATCCACTGCCAATTTCTATGGAATAGCATCCTGCCAGGCTGGACGTTATCCTCTTCATCTCATGACCCGTGAAGATGGAGATCGGTTCAGCTGAGCTCTTGGGAGAGAAAAAGTAAAAGGTGAAAAGCACAAAACAGATTTCAGCACGCAGTGATACTCTCGTTCTCTGTAATTGCTGCTACAGCTGCTGTTGTATTTGTTTCTGGGGACAAGAATTGACAAAGCGGTGAAGCCACAACTCCTGCAGGCTCCTAGACAAGGAGAAGCTATAGGGAAACCCTCCCTAAAAGTCAATCAAGACAGAGTCTGGATTAGGAACAACCACATCTCTGACTGCTAGTCCAGTTTCTTACCCCGATGGGCAGGGACTACTACCATCACCCCCTTTGGGCCTCATCAGTAGGCTGGATAGAGTGACATACAGCAGTTGACTCTACAAAAGGCATAGACCCTTCTGTCTGCATTTCGTCAGAGCTGTCTGTCTTTCCTTCTGGAGCTGACGCTCAGGGTTAACAGGCATCCTGACAGCCAGCGAGGCATTGCCTCTGGCCACAGCCGACAGAGCGTGACCGCTTCCCAGAGCGCCATGCACACAAGCCTGGGCTAGGGCTCCGTCCACCACCGAGGGAGGCAGAGGAGATTGCTTGCAGAATAAACAGGCCACTTCTTAAAGATGGCTCCTGGATACTGAATAGCTCCCTCATGGAAGCCAGATGGAGGGGAGTGAGGATTCTTCTTCCCGATTCTTCCTTGTGGAAAGATGCTTCAATCTGTCTCCACACGTGGAAATTCTTCAGTCACATGCGGCCACCTGCTGCGCTCTTCCTGCAGTCACGACTGACCCCTTCGAGTCATCTGTACCCTCCTGCAGACTCTGCTTGTACCTCTAGTAGCTCTTTGCAAGATGTCAGCACCATGACAGACACACACTCACACAGGGAAGCAGAGGGGAAAGAGTAGTGGAAAGACAGAATTCTGCAGGAATCTTCCCTTTGGCGCTCAGAACTGGGATTGACCATATGCTATATTTTTGTATTTTATATATTTTATTGTATATATGTTTTTCTTGGTCAGTCCTGGGGCTTGAACTCAGGGCCTTTGACACTGCCCCTGAGCCTCTCTGTGCTCAAGGCTAGCATCTACCACTTGAGCCACAGTGCCATCTATGGCTTTTTCTGAGTCATTTCTGGAGTTAAGAGTCTCATGGACTTTCCTGTCCAGGCTGGCTTCAAACCACAATCCTCAGATCTCAGCCTCCTAAGTAGCTAGGATGACAGGCGTGAACCACCATTACATGGCTTGACTGACCATATTCTAACCAACTGAAGTGTCTAGAATGCCCACAAAGGGACAGACAAACCTCTTTATTTCTACATCTCCAGAGGATGCTGACTATTCCCCTCATGTGAGAATGATGAAAATCCTCCACAATCTGAAGCCTTGAGAGAACCTAATGGTGATTCCATTCAGGATCCACAGAGGACAGACAGACTGACACTAAGAATGAGGTCCTCCTAAGGTCTTCAGACAGTAAGCAGCAGAGTTGAGACAGAATCAGGGACCTCTGCGGCTTCCATGCTCAGAGCCTGTCTACAAGCAGCTGGGTTTTACCTGGCTTCCACGGTTCCAAGCTTGAACACTGGCATCCCTCATTCTCCCAAGACTATTCCTAGGGCTTGTTTCTCAGACAAGGATTCCACCAGGCCTGCACAGCTGCTCTGCTTACGCCCACCTGAGCTCCTCCGGTCAGGGTGCACCTACACCTGAGGTTTCTTCCCAGAGAGTAGTGATATATAGCATGAACACTCAGAGTTCATGCCTTCCGTGTATTGGATGCTGGGCTAGCACAGAGTAGGTAGACAGGAGGTGAGAGCCTTTTCCTCCTCCTTTCCTGCTCTGGCTTTGCTTCTTCCTCCCCTCCTTCCTTCTCGGACCTCCGATCTTCTCTTAGGATAGGAGTGTGTCCCTCAACTCACAGTGAGGAAGAAAATGCCAAATGCAAGGAACCGGATCCTTGAAGCATGCTGGAGAGACCCACAGCGCTTGACACAGCTCCTGACAGCGTGGTCCAGGGTGGGGATGAGTGATGCTAACACTCTGTAATGACTTAGCGCCACTCCGGGTCTGGTGTGAATTGAAGATGAAAATATGTTTTCCAAAAATACCCAGGCCACTGCTGGTGTCTGTGCCTGACTTGCCTGTGCTTACACACAGCGAGCACGTCTGAGCTCACACGCCAGGAGAGTGAAGATAGGCCCTGCATGTGGTTTGAGAAAACGGGACATTCGCTACACAGAGGAAGAGTCTTGAGTGTACAGCACTAGCATCAGCCACATTGTAAAACAAGGTCTGAGAGGGAAAAAAATTGGCACCATCTACTGAGCTTGTGCATGATTGCTGAATGCTTCCTGAAATCGTCAGGTGGACTGGAGCATGTTCCATGGGCTTGTGCCTTGGACCTGTTCCCCATTCCTCCATCACCACACATCCTAACACTCGGTGACTCGGGGTGAGACAAGTAGGAAGATCACAGTCCAGGAATAAAGTAAAACCCTCCCTAGAGAATAACCAGTGCAAGCTGGACGCTGGTGGCTCACACCTGTAATCCCAGCTACTTGGGGGACTGAGATGTGAGGATCACAGTTCGAAGTTGGCCAGGAAAATCTATGAGACTCTTATCTCCACTAAACTACACACACACACATACACACAAAGCCAGAAGTGGCTCAAATGGTAGAGTGTTAGCCTTGAGCAAAAGAAACTCAGAGACAGTACTTAGGGCCTCAGTTCAAGCCCCAGGATCGGTACCCAAAATAACCAGTGCAAAAAGAGGCTGGAGGTATATGGCTCAAGCAGTAGAACACCTACCTAGCAAGTGCCAGGTCCAGGAGCTCAATCTCCAATACCACAAAAGAAGAGAAGAGAAGTCCTGGAGTTTGCCCTTCTCTTCCCTTTACCTCTTTGCCCTTCCAGTCTCAGTGTAGCAACTGAGTAAGAGAAACAAACTCTCCTGAACTCTCCTTCTTTTCTCCAGCAAGATCTAGAGGCAATGGCTTCCCACAGGTCCCAGAAAAGCAGAGTTGACTTGAGAAGAAATGACCCCAACTCAACACCACCAACCATTTTGCTTTCCATCTGTCCAGGCTCATTTTTTTGTAACTGGCCCTTTCTTGTTTGGCTTCCTCCATACATGCCTCTCCATCCTTCCTGCTTCATCATCAACTTTCCCTTTCTTTTCTACATCAGACATTGTCTCTGTCCATCGGAAATGTTTTCTTGATCCAGCCAGAGGAAGTCATTAAATAAACCAGGGGAATATTAAGTCATTAAATCAACAGGTGTTTACGCGAATGAGTCTAAACCACAGATTTCAAAAAATCTCTGCCTTTGTTCAGCTTGTATTTTCGGCACTGGAAAGCAAAGCGATACACAAGTCGAAAAGTAGTTAGAAAGATTTCTCAGGTGGGGCTAAAGGCTCGGAATGAAAATTTATGTCAGGAAGCATGCCAGAGATTACAGAGGAAGAGAGAGCTCAGAGTTTTAAAGATGGCGGTCAGGGAAACCTGAATGATAAAAGAGCAAGACGTGCCAACAGGAAGGAAATGCTGAAATAAGCCAGCTGAGAGAGGAAGTTGGGTTGGACGAAGGTAGTTATTGGTGGAGGTGATGAAGAACGTTCAGACTATATGTACACACCCATTAGAGAGTATGTGTACACACCCATTAGAGAGTATGGAGACTTCTTTTCCTATTGGAGAGTTCTGAGTTTGAACTCAGGGCCTTATTCATGCTTAGCAACCATTCTATCACTTAAGCTATTCTCTCAGCCTTTACTTGTATTTGAGATCGTCTCTTCGTGCCTAGACTGTGATCCTCCTATGTATGCTTCTCCCCTGTCTCTTGGATGATATATTCATGCCGCCACACCCCACCATTAGTTGAGATGGAGCCTCACTAACTTTTATGTACCAGCTTTTTTTCTTTCATCAAACCCACAATCCTCAGCCATCCACTTCCCAGATACCTAGTGTGATAATCATGAGCCACTGCCCCAGCCATCCCAATTGACTGTATGTGTTTGGATGGAGGATTAAGAGGAATAGGACAATGAAAACAGAAGTTTATGGCTGATAACTTACAAGTTGGACTTGACCTGGCCATTCAAGGACAATTACACTTAAGCTCTCTGCCACCATTGTCAAGTGGGGGAAATAACCAACATGATAATAAATAAATATAATTTTTTAATGCTGTGAAAGTTCATTGAGTTCATGCACCCAAGATGCTTAGCATTATTTCTGGTGCATTCCCAAAGTATCGTCATCATTGTTTTTGAGGGAAGGCAATAATGGTGTTTGAACTCCCAAGCCTTGGCTGCTTTTACCACCTGAGATACACCTCCGGCCCTTTGGGTGCCTTTGGAGAACCTGTCACGCTTGCCTTCACTTCGTGTTCTTTATCCTCCCCATCAGAATATATGCCAAGGAGTCCCTTGTTTCCCTAGATGCTGGGGACTGAACCTGGAGCCTCATGTCTGTCCAGAAAACTCTCTGCCACTTAAGTCTAGGCCCCCGGCCCAAGTGGATGGAAAGTTCTAGCTACTATGAACCAGCAATAAGAGCTCTGAGATTACAGAAGCTCCTGACTCTGAAATCTTTGGGAGGGGGCGGTGTTCTCTAATTAACAGAGCCCTGCCAGCCTCCATCCCCCAGCCCTGCTGTCAGAGGGCCACCCATCTCCGGGCTGGCTGGCCATTCCCAGGATGCTTTGCCTGGCTGTGCATGGCTGCATGAGTCAGGAAAAGGGCAGAGGGCCAATTAGATTGGAACGGCATCTGGTCTTTGGAGGCCCTTGTCAGGGTGAAGACTATTGGATATTCCAGAGATGACAGCTGCTTCTTTATTTGGGCTGATCTCGGGGGTTAAAGGTCATTTGTAAATAAGATTTGCTCCATTTGGTATGGCAAGTGCTGTTCTCCGTGTTACTTTTTTTTTCCCTGTGTGTTGACAACGGTTTGAAAGGCCATTGGGTCTGTAATGAATATTTCAACTCCTTCTGAGGAGCTGAGGGAGCTGGCAACAGTAAGACAGGTTTGTGAGGGCCGGGGTGACCAGTGTGTGGGAAGAGAAAGAATGAATGGATGATGAAGGAAGGAAGGCAAGACACTGGGTGATTATCTCCCCTACCTTAGCTAGAGGAGGGAGAAAGAAGCTAGATTCCATGGGTGAGCCTTTACATCGGAGGTCTACGTTTCTTGTACAGTTGGTATTTCATGGAACACAGGCTTCCGGGAAATCGTCGTATCCCGTTGTGAGGATAGACAACAGATTTTAATCCGAGTTAAGGGATTTTGAAGAACCTGTGGACTGTCTGAAATGTGTGTCTTTGGATATGTTTAGTTAAGACCAACTTATGCTGGCCACTGGATGGCTCACACCTGTAATCCTGGCTCCTCAGGAGAATGGGATCTGAGGATCATAGTTCGAATCCAGCCAGGGAAGGAAAATCTGTGAGATTCTTTATGTCCGATTAACCACCACAAAAGCCAGACATAGAGCTATGGTTTCAACTTGAATGCTCAGGAACACACCCCAGCCTTGAGCTCAAGCCCTAGGACCAGCACATAAAACAAAAATAAAATTAAAGGAAGACCAACTTACTACAACTGAAGCTGTGATTGTTCCAATGCTTTAGAAGTGTTCTCTCCTGACAGCCTCACAACCTGGGTCAATAGTAGTGTTATTCCTACACAAAGGAGGTACCCGAGCTAGTCATGGTGGTAAATGCTGTAGTCCATTATATAAGTGGTAAAAATAGGAGGATCACAGTCCAAGGCTGAACCTGAGCAAAAACAGCAAGAGCCTATTCAAATAAATAAATAAATAGATAACTAAAGCAGAAAAAGCACTGGGACAGGGCTTTGGAAGTAGAGTACGGGCCTAGTCCTGAGTCTCCTACCATCTAGGTATTCTGAGGAACTTCATGAGCAGTTATTAGGCCTTACAGCTAGTAAGCAGCAGAACTAAGATTTGCAACAAATGGGATGTGAATTGCTATGAGAGGTCAGAAAGAGTCTAACAGGGAAGGACCATCGTGGGTTGTGTCAACCATTGGAATCCAGCCATGGGAAGTCATGGCGGGGCGGGGGGGGGGGGGGGGGGTCTGTAACCTTTTGCCTGGACTTGTAATACTCCTTGGGGCTTTCTCTGCAAAGCCCACCTGTGAGCTCACCCAGCAGCTGGAACTCGGCCACCATGGCAGGCCAGCACTGGCGCCTACTTCCAGATCCTCGGCCTCTTCCCAGGGGCTTCTCACAGTTTTTCTTCCTGCCGTCTCCCAGGCAAGATGAATACAGAGGTTTAGCAGTTCCTGACCATCCTGAGTTGTACTCTGCCCATCCCACGCCCCCTTTTGATGCTACGGGAATATAGCAGCAAAGGGTGTGCTTTGTCTGAGGCGTGGCCACAATAGAGACTTAATTCCTGGAGATATTATGTTTCCCTTGACACTAATCAGGATTCTCAGTCAGGTCCACGTCACCCTGACCTCCCGTGAACGTTCATGATCCAGGAAGTATCACCCGTCCGGTTGGAACAGAGCACCCCATTCCATGGGCCCCCAGATATTCTGAAGCCTTCGGTCCCCAAGCTAGAAAAGCCCACCTGGTAACTGTCCATATTTCCGCTGTATTCTTATCATAAAGAACATGTGTACGTATGCACGCACACATACACGCACACACACACACACAAACTCACATACTTCCCAGCAATCCCAGCTCCTGTTTACAACAGGCCAACTTATAGAAATCATGCCAGTTCTGAGCAGAGTGACCTGGGACCCAGCCAGGGCCATCAACACAGAAAGGCAGGGCGGAGGGCTGAGTCACAGACTATAATAGTCTTGCCTTTGTGAATGGACAGGCAATGTTCACACTTCTCCACCTGAGCAATCATTCTCGTGCAAAGATAAGAACAGATATGATGTCAGATCAAAGGAGTCCCCAGGCTGGACAGAGGATAGTTTGAGAAGAGGGGTGGGGGGTCCACAAACTCAGGAGAAGAGCTACAGTCAGAGAAAAGAACCTTCCAGAGAATTGACCTGAACCTCTTGCAAATGCAAGATGGATAATGGCCAGGAGTATTTTCTATCTCCAGACCAGGATCTAGATTTCATGGCCAAACCAGCCTGCAGAACCTCTGAGGTATGACTGATTTCTAGGCGAAGCTGAGAGAGAGTTGACTTTAATTTGAATTCAGCTCAGAGAACCCTGGAGAGCCCGAGACTTCATTGTACTCCGTGTCGTAAAAAGAAAGAAAAAGATTACACTGCAACCTTTCCACTCGCCATTCGATTTTCTTTTTTTTTTTGTCTCTTTAATAAATGTTTGCAGAAGCAGGTATTCGAAGGGGCCTATTTTCCCCCCTTCATTTGCTTCCATGATTTGCGTTGGTATTTTTATGGCATATGAAGTTTCCATAAGCAGTTATGCGATCGCACCAATGGGAAATAAAGGTTTCAATTACTGTTGCTAGATTTGCCAGCAGAAAATAATTAGGCTGGGGTTGCAGCAAGAGGAGCCATAAGGTCTCTGGTGCCTTGCGAAGGTATTCCAGAACCTTCCTCCAGGAGACACGTGATTTCTTTACTGAGATGTACTGGTGTTCCAACAATTCAGTGGCTGGTCACAGCCTGTTTCTTGCCTGAGAAAACTCTAGAATCAACTCCTTAGCATCCATGTTTCTCACCTCACTTCACAAATCTGTTCCCCTGTCTTTGTGCTAAACCAGAAGCCCAGAGCACTTGACCTTGACAAGGCCCCGCCCACATTTCCCAGGTCCCAGCTCGCCAGCCTCGCCTGTGTGAACTTGCCTTTTAATTGCTTTCAGCCCTACGGACTTTGAACACCTTTTGCTACCCTGCAGCTCAGCCCTGATTCACTCAGCTTCTGTGTGCAATTTAGTCCCTTCTCATTAGACCCAACTTCATTATGTCATCAGTAAAACAAACCAAAAAGCATCTATGAAACAACTTTTTAAGTGCCATCGCATTTCGGCCCGGAGGGGTATGAAACAATGAAATTATGCATCCGATCGTACCTGTCTCAGAAAGCAAAGCTGGCCTGCATTGTCTCTTTATTTCCCCAGATCGTTTACCCGCCATCAGGGAGATACAGGGGAGGTGGAGGTTGGAATAGAGAGAGGAAAGGGAGGAGGGCTGCTCTAGGTTCCCGTGGAGGGTAAGTAGAGTCTCAGGCAGTGTCTCCCACTTGCTCGGTGACCACTGCTAACTTCAGCAGGTGTTAGGACTGGTTCTCAGGGTGATCTCTCCCTTCCTCCTTCCCCCTCCTCCCTCCCCTCCTCCTTTTATTCCCCATGGCTGCTGATTCTAAGGTCTGATCTGAGCCAAGAGGGCAGCCTCCTATTTATCATTCTTGGATATAAGACCCAAAATGCCTCCGGACCCCCCCCCCAACTCCGGTTCTCTAAATGGCCACTGCTACTCATCCCAGGGAACATATCTTTTTGGCACGTTTTCTTCAGACAATTTCTGTCACTTCCTCTCTGCCATTTATCCAGCGCCCCATTGCCGGCCTGCACATTGCCTTTGTTGGGTCAGAGTCTGCACGGCTGAGCCTCCCTCTCCTCAGCATCTTGATCAAGGACCCCGCTCTGGTCGTAGATGCCCTCTGAAACACCAGTGTGGCCACCCTTCCAGAAGCCACAGGTCTCTCTCGTCATCCAAGAGTTCTCTTGGGTCCCTCAGCGAGTAGCTGTCATTCCAGGACTCAGGAACAGGGCAACTATACTATAGCAGATTCCACTGTGAGAGCAGCAGTATCTCTAAACAGAGACAAGTGGCTCACGTCTGTCTCAAGCATGTTACGTGTCTGTGCTGGAGACCATGCCAGACGCACGTACGCACATGCTGACACCTTGCTGTCGGCAGCCTCGCTCAGAGGACTGGGTTTGGGAGCTGCTGTCGTGCCTTAAGATGTGATGACAGGGTGTCCAAGTGGTTGCAGGACATAGAAGGTCTTCCTTCTGCCATCAAGATACCTAAGATCAGCCGGGGCCAGTGGCTCACGCCCGTAATCCTAGCTACTCAGGAGGCTGAGATCCGAGGATCACGGTTCAAAGCCAGCCCGGGCAGGAAAGACCGTGAAGACTCCTATCTCCAATAAACCACTAGAAAACTAGAAGTGGTGCTGTAGATCAAGTGGTAGAGTGCTCGCCTTGAGCTGAAGAGCTGAGGGACAGTGCCCAGGCCCAGAGTTCAGGTCCCATGACCGACAAAAAAAAAAAAGATACCTAAGATCAGCATGGCTCTATCTGATTGTCAGGCTGAGCATGACTCTGACACATCTATACTCATCTTTTTGAAAGAAATGTCCTTTATTTAAAAACCAATGAATTGATGGAATCCTAGAGTCTCAGGGTGATATTCACAACATGCATATAATGTATTCTGATCAAATTCATCATATCCAGGTTATTCTTTCTTTACCCCAGTCCTTCCTTCCCCTCCTTCCTAATATCTTCAAGTGGATTTCACTATGCTATTTCATAAATATATATTTATATGTGAAATTATTATATATTTCATATATTATATATTTAACAGACTATGTATTTGTATATTTATATATTTAATGTATGTTTAAATATATTTTATATATAATGTAATTCTATACATAATTTTGTAATCTATATATAATATAATATAATATATATATAATATAATAATCATGCCTCTCACCATCTCCTTCCCCCCCTTTCCCACCTGTTAATCTTCCCCATGATCATGACATCTTTGGGGAAAGTTCAAGATTCCATACATGAACAAAAACATATTTGTCTTCCTGAGTTTGGCTTATTTTACTTAACATGATCATCTCCAGTTCCCTCCATTTTCCTACAAATGCCATCATTGCATTCTTCCTTCAGGCTGCAGAATACTCCGTTGTATATGTGTGCTGCGCTTTCTTTAATCATCTGTTATGGAGCACTGATGCTGCTTCTATATCTGAGCTGTTGTGAGGTATTCAGCTATGGTCACAGGTGTGCAAGCAGCTCTCCTTAGCTATGTGCTGGAGTGGCCTAGCAGGATTATATGGTGGTCTTATGTTTTCTTTTTTTCTTTTTGTCAGTCATGGGGCTCCAACTCAGGGTCTGGGCACTGTCCCTGAGCTTTTATGCCCAAGGCTTAGTGCTCTACTACTTTGAGCCACAGCGCCACTTCCAGTTTTCTGGTAATGAATTGGAGATGAGAATCTCACAGACTTTCCTGCCTGGGCTGGCTTTGAACCAGGATATTCAGATCTCAACCTCCTGAGTAGCTAGGATTATAGGCGTGAGCCATGGGCACCCCGTTTGTAATAAATTCCGTTTAACCTGGGCCCTGACACCGTGCTATGTTGAATGATTCTCACACAGTACAACTTCCTTTGCAGCTGAGCTAAATCCACAGACCCGTCCTGGCCTTTCGACCATGAGCCGAGTAGAGTCGTTGACTTCTGAGTCCCTGCAGTAGCCTTCTAGAAAGCTGAGCCACGCCTCGGGAAATTGCCTGGTCTTGCGTATTCTTCCCGGGTTGATGAACTGTGGGGCTGTGCTCCCCAACATGGGCATACACTAGGCAGAGAGTAGAGCAGAGACACTCAAAGAAAAAAATAGCATCTTGCTCGCTTTGCTCCGGCTGGCCTCCAACTCACAATCCTCCTGCGTCTGCCTCCCAAGCAGCTGGGATTATGATTGTGAACCACCACACAACATGTATTTGTTGTTTGTTACCCAGGTATCTCAAGAGAAAATTGTGTTTGTATACTTTATACATTTTATGTAAAGACTGCTTTGAGAATTCCTGTGGTTAACTGACGGCCAATGTTCCTCTCCAATATCAGAATAATGTGCTTTGTATCGAGAAGTATAGATTTCGTTTAATTGTACAGATCTTTTCTCTCCCTCCTGGGGTCTCAAATAATTGCACCATGGCCAGCCATGAATCAATCCTCTCTCCTACACCTGCTTCCCACATAGTTGGGATTATAAACAGGGACCTCCACCCCCAGCTACCTTACTGAGGTAAGGTCTTACTATCTTATTTTGTCCAGGCTAACCTCAAACCACAGTCCTCCTAAGCTCTGTTTCCCAAGTAGCCGAGATTACAGGCATGCACCACCACACTCTGACATACTTTTAATTAAAAAAAAATCTATGCTTGCCTGGTACCAGTGGCTCATGCTTGTAATCCTAGCTGCTCAGGAGGCTGAAATCTGAGGCTCATGGTTCAAAGCCAGCCCAGGCAGGGAAGTTCGTGAGACTCTTATCTCCAATTAAACCATCAGAAAACCAGAAGTGGCGCTGTGGCTCAAGTGGTGGAGCACTAGCCTTGAGCCAAACAGCTCGGGGACAGTGCCCAGGCCCAGAGTTCAAGCCCATGAACAACCAAAAAAAAAAAATCTACTCTTGAGTAGACAATCATTCTTTAGCAAACACTTAATATTTTTACAACTTGAGCTATGTTTTGGCCCTTATGGGTTTCATGTTGAAGAAAGCTGACCTTACATTGTTAAAAATAAAGGATAGGATTATGAGAAGCAGGTGCTAATCTAATCCACCAAAAATACCTTTGTTTCCCACATCAAGCCAGTATCCACCCAATCTCTTCATTTCAATACCATTGAAGGTTCAGCCCCAGAGCGCCTTCTCTGAAATATCACAAATCTCTCTCTCTCTCTCTCTCTCTCACACACACACACACACACACACACACACACACACACACACACACACATACACTGAGCCAAAGAAACCCTAAAGCACAAACACCTTTTCTATGGTTTCAAAACAAGACAATAAACCAGGCATTGGTGGGCTCATACCTATAATCCTAGCTACTCGGGAGGCTGAGCTTTGAGGATCACAATTCAAGGCCAGCCCAAGCAGAAAAGCTCTCTGAGATTCCCTCTCCCATTAACCAGCCCAAAAAGCAGTGAGAAGAGGAAAGTTCAGTACGAATGGAGCTCCTTAATGTGATTAAGGAAACTGAAAGGGAGCCAAGTGGGAGGAGACACTGTACTAGGAATAAACCAGAGATAGAATTAGGGTCCCCCATGGTCCAGCCATATTTCTGCTTTGCCCCTGACTGCCCCAACGGGGCCGTCAATGCTTCCGCTTGTCACAGCGTCGGTGGTGCGTGTGGCTTGTGTGCTGATCTGCTCAGTCTCCGCCTGCAACTGTGGCAGATGGGTTAGGACTTAGCTATGACTCAGGTATTGGGCCTTGCGTGGACGAGCCCTGCGCCTCACCTGCCGCCCTTCCCCATACCCACAGCGACCTCCTGCAGCCTTGTACCAACCAACCCATGCTGTCTAACCGTGTCTGTCTCCAGGCCTTCAGACCTGCTTCTGGAATGACCGTCTCTGTGGACTCATCCTGGTGGCGGTGGCGGTGGCGGTGGCAAGGCCGGCCTGGCTTCCTCCGGTCTCCATCAGAGACCACGCCGCTGCTGGCGTCAGAGCACAGGCAGAGCTACAGCCTGACCGGGCAGCGGGTGGTGTTCCCCAACAACAGCTTGTGCCACCGGGACTGGGAGAGAGTCTGCAGGAGCTACTCCAGCAACACCATCCGCACAACCAAATACACCCCTCTCACCTTCCTGCCCCGGTCTCTGTGGGAGCAGTTGCACAGGTTCGTAGCCCTGGTCCTGACAAACAGCTCCAGCCAGCGTTTGTCACTCACCGGAGGCCTGTTCCCTTTGGGCCATATTTCCTTTGCATACACCCAAGATGTGATTCACTCATTTGTGTATTCAATCAGTAAATATCAGCTTGTGCGTTGGATGGTGGAGGACCAAAGAAACTCATTGAGTGTTTTCTAGCCAAAGAGACAGACATTATTTTTAAATTACAGCAACACGTACCAAAGTATAAACACGGTAAGTCCTGCCAAGGAGAGGTTGCGTGAGGATTTACGGGGAAGGACTGGGCAGAGCTGAAGAGGTCAGATAAGACTTCTTTGAGGTAATGATTGAAATATAACCTGGAAAGAATAGAAAGTCTTCGCTGAGTGAAAAGGAGAAGCAAAATGGCAGGGAAGGCAGGCAGGTGAAAATGGCAGCAGACAGGCTTGTGTGTACAAAGGCAGGGTAGAAAAGTGGAAATGAGACACACTTGAAAAACTTAAAAATATAAGCTATTCTTTTGAGACAATATAGGAAGACAGTCATTGTTCATTATAAATTAACATATGTACTCCTAAATTTAAAAAAAAAAGTTTTATGAAGTTTTAGCCTGGTGTTGGTGGCTCATGCCTGTAATCCTAGCTACTCAGGAGGTTGAGATCACAGTTCAAAAGGAACACAGTTGAAAGCCAGCCTAGGAAGACAAATGCAAGTGAATCTTAACAACCAATTAACTGCAAAAGGCCTAAGATGGAGGTATGGCTCAAGTGGTAGTGCACCAGCCTTGAGCATAGAAATTAAGCAAGAGTATAAGACTCTGACTTCAAGCTGCAGTGCTGGCATAAAATTAAAACTTATCAAGTTTTATAGTTAATATTGAGCAACTACTAGGCTTCAGAACTATCTAATAAATACCTAACTAATATAATTTAATATTAACAAATATATATAACATTTTATGAGTCCTGTCAATGAACTATGTCCACTTGGCACAAGAGCAAAACAGTCCAGGAAGCCCATCAAAGAAACAGATTAAATCCAGTTCCAGCTGATCACCGATGGCTCACACCTGTAATGCTAGCTACTCAAGAGGCTGAGATCTGAGGATTGCAGTTTGAAGCCAGCTTGGGCAGGGAAAATACCTGATTAATCACCAAAAAGTCAGAAGTGGAACTTGATAGAATGCTAGCATTGACCACAAAAAAAAAAAAAAAAAGCTCAGGGATAACACCCAGGCCCTGAGTTCAAGCCCCAGGACTGGGACCCAAAACCAAAACACATTTTAACAACCCAATTATGTAATACCGGAGATAAAATGGAATGGCATCTCAGTTGGTTAAAGGACCAATGGGAGGGAGGAAAGAGGGAATCCAGCCTCTGTTTCCTCTCCATGGTTCTCACACCTTGCTCATCCCTCCCCCACCCCAACCCCCGCAGATGGGCAAACCTCTACTTCCTGTTGCTAGTGGTCCTGAACTGGATGCCCGCCATGGAGGTCTTCCACAGGGAGATCACCATGCTACCACTGGCCATCGTCTTGTCCATCATCATGGTCAAGGACGGCGTGGAGGACTTCAAGAGGCACCGCTTTGACAGAGAGATAAACTGTTCCAATACCCGGATCTATAAAAGGTAGGTGCTAGGTTCCTCTTGGGATCAAGTCAGAGCCTTGAGCTCTGTATTGTTCTCACGTATACTGAATTCTGGGATTCTTCGTTGGGAGGTGATTTTGATGACTCAGGGCACGCTTGGTATTATGTATTTTTCTCGTCATCCTGGTGGGGCGGTGCCCCTGGTATGTGGGGGATGACCGCCAGGCATCTTTGTGGGCACACGTCCATCCACACGGACAGACGCCACGTTACAGCGAGGAATCACTATGTCGTCAAAAATGTCAAGAGCGCTAAAGTTGGAAACCTTGGTTTAACCTAGAAAAACGCTCCTTTCCTCCATCACAAGGGTGTTCAACCCTGAACATCGCTGGATCTACCTAACCCCAGTGACTCATGCCTGTCATCCTGGCTACTCAGGAGGCCAAGGATCCCAGTTCAAAGCCAACCCAGGGAGGAAAGTCCGTTAGACACTTATCTCCAGTTCACCACCAAAACAAAGCCAAAAGTGGAGCTGAGGCTGAGTGGTAGAGCACTAGCCTTGAATGAAAAAGCACAAGGACATTGCCCAGACCCTGACTTCAAGCCCAAAGGAAGTAGATTAAAATTTAATTTTAATTCCTGAAACTTCCAGAATTGAACACTAGGATGGGTCAGGTCAACTCAGGAGATTAATTTCAGGAGACTCTCTCTGGAGGGTCTCAAACAATGTCCCTTCAACATGAAAATCGGTGCCATATTGAATACCTTAAGTCTCTTGGGTGGGAAAAAACTTCTTCCTTTTGGAACTTAACCGGGTAGGTTTTAGGACCCAGAGTTGGTGCACCTGTCCCTGGCTGCCAGGAGATGGAAAACAGAAGACACCTGTGATTGATGTCAGCATTCCAACAGGTGGAGTCTAGAGCAAATAGGAGGAAATGGCCAGGTGAATACACAGCCCTTCCCTGCAAGCCCTGGTGCTGTCTGCTGGCCTTTTGTTTTTAATTTTCCTTTTGTAAAAGGGAGAGAGAGAAAGAGAGAGAGAGAGAGGAAGAGAGAAGAGAAAAGAGAGAAGAGAAAGAAAGAAAGAAAACTTCCTGGCAAAGAAGGCAAGCAAGAGATGAGGACTGAATTATGAAAAGTGCAGAGGCAGGATTGAGCAGAGATGAGGAAGGAGAGGAGGAGGAAGCGGAAGAGGAAAGAGGACAGGAAACGGCTGGTGGTCTCCAACCTGCCTTTTGAAGGCCAACCCCACAAAGACAACCCCAACCACCATCACTGCGGGAACCAGATTAAGACCAGCAAATACACGGTGCTGTCCTTCGTGCCCAAAAACCTCTTCGAGCAGCTGCACCGCTTCGCCAATCTCTATTTCGTGGCCGTGGTGATTCTGAATTTCATCCCCGTGGTGAACGCCTTCCAGCCCGGGGTGAGCGTCGTCCCCGTGTGTGTCATTCTGGTGGTCACGGCCATCAAGGACGCGTGGGAAGACTTCCGCAGGTACAAATCGGACAAAGTCATCAATAACCGGGAATGCCTGGCCTTCAGCAGGTAAGAGCAGCAAGGCCTTGCCCGGGCCGGCCAGCCAATCTGGAGGAGGGAGCGTGGAGACCCAGAGGGTCATTTCCAGCATCAGTGTTCAGTACTCTCGAGGGCCATTACAGTTGAAAAGCCAAAGAGAAAGAAGATAGGGGTCCCTCTTTTAAAACCAGAGGTCTTTGGTGGGAAATGATCTTGGCATTGGTTTTAGGGGAACAGCGGGGAGGGGATGGCATTATATTAGAAAAGCAGGATCTTGCCCGAGTCCATCATTAGCTCCCCTCTCATGACTTTTCTTTGTGGGGCGTAGGGGGCAGGGAAGCGACCTCTCTTAGTCTCCTCTTCTTGTCTAAGTTGGGAGCCATTCATTCCTGCAGTGTTCCTGGGAATGGTCATTCTTGGGGGGGAGGGGAGGGGAGGAATGCTTAGCCTGTGTGTGGCGTATAATGGATGGCCAGGAAATGCAAGCTGCAAGGATGTGTGGAATATATATATATATATATATATATATACATATATATATATATATATATATATATATATATAAAATGCCTGGAAATCCTCCAGCATTCATACCGACCTTGAGGACAATTTCTGATGCTGTTCTCTAACAAAACGAATAGTGTGGCCGACCACCTTGGCACAGTATTCAATATCCTTCGTGACACGTGGTTGTTCATTGCTCAAACGGAGCCGTTAGGGGGTCTGTTCTCGCTCTCTGGGGAAAAGGCCCATCTCTCCCTGGGACCTTACTGTGATACCCACCTAAGCTCCCTTAGGGACAGAAGGAAACAGCTTTTCCCTCCAACTGAAGGACTTCCGTTTCTTCTTTTCCTGGCTAGACCGAATTATCATGACGTTTGGGAGTACACTGGCTAGCTTAGCTACGGTGAGATTTTGATTTTTTTTTTTCTTTTCCTCCGCCTTGAGTGGAGGTATTCTAAAGAGAGGAAGACATGTTTGCTTTCCTTGCAAGAGCCGGTCATTGAGGAAGTGTTGTTTTCCTCCAGGCACCCAACCTTTTTCTCCTTTGTGGTTAGTATAGCCAGGAATCTGGGTTTGGGATGGAAGCTGGGGAGGGGGTACACATGGGCCATTGTGAACTCTGGCCTGTCCTGTTTAGACACCCCAAAATAATATCTTCTTAGTGCTGGTCTTAGAGTTAGTTGATCACCAGATCAGCCAAGGCCAGCTTTCTCCTGTCCTGTTCTCAAAAGAGATTGTGGAGAACACAGGAAAACGAAGATAATCATTTAGGCAGTAGGGCTGGGGACATAATTCCAGCGGCACGCTGGGATTCCCCAAAAGTTATTCAACAAAACTCACTTTGTGAAAAGACATTTGTGGCCAGAAATTTGTATGCTATATGTCATGACTCAGTGGGCCATGAAGGACTGAGAAAAGACATGTGTTTATCTTGGATTAGGCTGGTGTTGCTCTAGATTTGCTGGACCTTAACAGAACTTTTAATAGCTAAGTTGTGGAAACTTCTTTTTTTTTCCATTACAGTTAAGTAGTAAGAGTATGGGGGACAGATAAACTAATTAAATGAAATGGACTAAACCATTTTCTGAAGCACTCTGACTCATATTCATACCAACCACGGGCGTTTGTGTGAGGTTCTGACAGGAAGAAGGGATTGTGGGGAGACCATGCCCCCCAGTAGGCAGGACTGGCCATCCAGTCAGCCTGGATTGTTACTATATGGAAACAAGCCTGGTGTCTGTTACCAGACTGTCTGAGTTTTATTAGAGGATCCAGAAACTGATGTCTCTATTTGAAATAACTTGACTTTTTTTCAATGTTGCTAACTAATAACAAATAGGCCTAATACCTCAGGCCTATTGGATGGACTCTAAATCTCTGTCTGGCCTGTGATTCTTTCCTCCTTATTTTGCATTAGAATAGCTTGGGAATCTCTACACCAAGTGAAGTAGGTTCTGCTGAGATTCCTCCTCTAGGAGAAAGGGAGAGAGGGATACGATCTTAAGCTGAGTGTGCAGCCAGTGGCCTTCCTCCAGATCTGCCCCCGTCACTAGCTCAGGAACGTCAGCTAAATCTCCAGGTCTGAGTTTCCACTTCTGACTTGACCTGAGATGGACAGGCTCTCTCAGCCTGAGTCAGGCGGCATCCTAGATCCAGACTTGGTAACCCGCTCTTCATTCAACCCCTGTGCCTGAATCATCCTAACCCTCGTGAAACCTTGCCTCATGGCGAGAAAGAGGCTGAAACAGAGCCAGCCCCTGCAACTGCGTGGAGTAACCCCCAAGAGGGAAAAGAAAGATCTGATGAAGACTCTGGAAAGTTAGGAAGCTTCCTCCTAACTCCTCTCGTGTCTCAGCGGGTCCCAGTGGGTGACATTTCCACCCTGACTCATTCTCTGGGGACAGGAGATGGGGTTTTTCCCACAGAGCCCAGTGGGAAGTCAGGGTCTCCATGGGTATGTACGTTTATTAGACAAAAGCCAAAGGAAAAAGTGGAAACTAATCTCCAAGAGCAGAGGAAACAGATGTGGTGGCAGATGTGATGGCAGAGACCACCCCCCACATCCTCATGATTATCACTTGAAATATTTGGTGGGGGGCCTCTATGTAAATTGCTTCCCACAGATGAGCAGGCAGGCAGATGCCCAGCTCAGAACATTCTGTACCTGCTGTCCCTTGAGCTCTGACTTTGAAGTCGACCAGTCCTCTGAGAGCCCCAGAGAGAGCCAGAAATAGTTCATCTATTTTCATTATTATCTTAAAAGAGGAGCGAAACAGCCCAGTATCATTTTGACCAAATATCAGTGCCACACCAGGAGACCCAAGGCCAAGATTGGAGAAAATGCCTGCTCCTCGTGAGAAGCAATGCCAAAGCGCTCTGGTACCAACTCCACACGCTTCCTCCTACTTGAGAAACTGATGCCTTTTTCTTGTTTCAGTTTTGGGAGAAGGCACAACCATAGAATTTTGCTCACTATACAGTCCCACACGTCATTCAGTCCAGACTTGTTTCTACTGTGGGGGAAAAAAAAGTCTTTTTTCTTTTCTTTTTTTTCTTGCAAGCAGCAAGAAAGCCTTGTTAACAGCATTACAATCCTGTTACGGCATTTTCTTTTAATATGGCAGCTGTGCTTGTGGTCTAAAGGTGACCCATTAATCAGATTTATGGGATGACTACAAGGAGAGATTAGCTTCAAAATTGTATTAGCTTAGCTTCTCCCAGGGCTCCATTTAATGAATCTACAAACCCTACCCAGCAAGAGATTTGAATTTCTCCAGCTAGCTTAGTAAATGTGTATTTGTATTCAGACAGCATGCCTGGCAGAAGGAAGAATGTGATTGGAGGCAAATCCAGGGTGGGTTTTGGCTTTTTTTTTTTGGTCCCTGTGTTGAAATCCTTCCCTTAGTCATCCAGTTGGTGTGTGGCCGCCATCTTGGTAGTGTACATTCAAGGCCTCACAGTTCAAGACTCATCCACACAGCACTATCCCAGGTGTTTTGGGAGCAGGGAACATTGAGGCCAAGGGAAGGTTTCTCCAAAGAAGTGACACTGCCAATAGAGGAGTGACATGGAGCCAGACGGAGCACACTGCCCCGCACAGCTGTATGTGTGGCTCCTGCCGGCATCAGAAAAACCAGAACCAAGAAATGTCAGCCATTTCAGAGCGGAATGACCCGGCTCCATTTTCACTTCCTGTCTGACTTTTCCTCCAGAGGTGGAGAGTCTCCCTCCTAATGACCTGTTTGACCTTGTCCCCTCAGCAGCCGGGCCCATGGGAATCCTAATCTCTCAGGACTATTTTATGACAAGCTATGCGGATGACAGAAAGAGGGCAGAAAATAACTGTACTATAGAAACAGACTAGGAGACAAGGCCAGGAGGGATGACCTCAGGATGGTCCCACCATGTGGCCACAGAGGACTTTGCATCTGACCTGGCCGTGGCTCAGAGATGCTGCCCCTCACCTGTGCCTTGCTAATGGGCCACGTGAGCCCCCATTCCCTCTCCTGGAATTCCCCAGTGACAGCACCCACCTGCCAGGGTCAGTCGGACTAAAGGAGGCCATCTTTGCAGACCATTTAGCTCAGTGTACCAATAAGTCACTGGTTTAATTCCCTGACATCACAACCCCACTTTTTCCTACAGCAGTACCCTCTGATTCTACCCAACTTCTAGCACTGATTGTGTTTTAGTGTATCTTAGCTGTGTGTGTGTTCATAAAGAAGTTCTTATCTCTCCATTCTACTATTTCCTCTGAATCACAACCCTCTAGGGGGAAAGGGGGGGAACAGTGAAAGGAGGACAAGGTGATGGTTGGGACTGAATTAAAGTCTTCCCAGGCTCATTCTACAATTCTATAAACCGACCTTTGCCTACAACCACATCCAAGATGGCTTTTGGTATTAAGGAATGCATATAAGACACTGAGCATGCTACCAGGAATAGGGTGGCAATCCAACAGTGTTAGCTAAAATATTGTGGAAGAGGGTTCTAGAAGCGTATTAATTGAGAATCACCGTAAATTTAGCCTAAGGTGAGCAGGAGAGACAGGGCTGATGTTTGGGGATGAATGTGAAGAAGACAGAGGCATTTAAGCACAGAACGGTAGCAAAATGGGCCTCATGGGAGAGCCATAAAAGTTGACACAGCTGGAGAAAGGCCCAGGGGTATTTGAAGCATAACCACAAATAGTACAAATAACAGTGCAGTTGACTGGAGGTCACGGGCCAACAAACTGGGGCATCGGCCTCAGGTGTTTGCTCAGCTTTTGCCACCAGCAAATCCGGCCTCTGTCAGAGGCATCTGTTTTACAAGCCACCTTCCCCCAACACACACACACACACACACACACACACACACTTTCTCCCATTGTCTTGACTCATGTCAAGACAAGCTATGAACCATTCAGGCCAGTTCAGCTGGCCATTCCAGAAGAGCCTACATTCGGTTCTCCCCAGAATCCATAGCCTGAGATGCTGTGGCCTGTGTCCATCAGGTTTTATGTGGCCTCCTTCTCTGACTTGTTTTCCCCAAAGAGCCAGGACAGTGAATGAAGCCTATGAAACGCCCATGGCTGCCACACGTAGGGTCTGATAGCCATGCTGGAGGACCCTACCCCAGCTTCAGGACCCCAGGGGAGTTGTTTTTGCCTGTGAAATAGAGATGGTGGTAAGTGTAAACGTCGTTTCCTTATTAGGCAGCCGAGTGTTCATGTGGTTCACTTGGTGGAGCATTGCAGGCATGCTGTGCCATACAGGCAAATCCATAATACATGATCGTGTTATTAGCAAACACGTCTCCACTGTTGTCCATAACACAGACGGACAGATGGTATGTTAAGATGGCTGAAGGTTCAGGAAAAAACTCCCACTAACTATCCCATAGACAAAAATCCTGTAGACCAAGAACTCAGTGGATAAACATTGACCATGTGCTCGACACTGAACCCAGGACATAAGCATATGATTGTAAGACCCAGCTCCCACGAGCAGAATTGAAAATAGAAGATGCATGAAGACAGTGAGCAAATAGGACTGAGAAACGTGAGCCAGAATGGCCAGCAGCTGGGCTGGCCTGGCCTGGCTGGCCGGAGCCCAGGGCTGAAAAGGGAGCGGTAGGATTTGCACCTGCCCAGGTTAGAGGCAGGCGATGCTGGACAGTATCGTGTTCCCCAACTCCCCTTAGCCTGCGGCCTGCAGCCGTGCCCTTGCGGGAAGGCACCTGGGAGGCCCCTGTCCTCTGAAGCATGGAGTTCCCACTGGCCATCATTTCGTGGTGACATTCTGTGCTCTGTCATGCCTGGTCAGTGGGGTCACGCCTGGCCACCCCCACCCCAGGCCTTGTCTTTACCTTCCTGCTGGGTAAAGGAGACCCAGCCTGTGAGGGAGAGTGAGGCCGCAGCATCACAAATATCTAACGGTGACACTGATGATTTGGGGGGGGTCCAGACTTCTCACGCCAACCCTCAAGCCCCCCCCGAGAAAGTGGACCATCCAGATCCACCCCACGGTTCCCCCAATGTCTCCAACCCAGCTTCTGGTCTCCTGTGATGCCTCAGGCCCCAGCTGTTTTCCTTCTAGAGCTTTCCTGAGTCCTCCAGGTTGGAACCCCCAGACAGGCATGCAGAGGGGCCATAAGGGAGAGGCAGGAGACCTCCCCGTCTACCTCCCCGTCCTCGGCCCCAAGCTCAGGCCGTCTCTCCTGGAGATCCTTCCACCTCTATGCCATTTCCTGGGGCCACCCATCCTCTGTCCCTCTCACCAGCTCCTCCAGCCAAACAGCTCGCTCCTGTCACCTTGACCGTGTCATTAGATGTCCCCTGGCTGCAAGAAAACCATTCCTTAGATCGGAGTTCCACTGGCCTTTAGGGGAAGGTCTTGTCACTCCATAGATAAAGAAACAGAGAGCTAGAGAGTTCTGCGGAGGGGGTCACAGGCACCCCCACTCCAGCCCCAGGCCCTCCCAGCCTGAGTTCTACCACACTGCAGCGTGCCAGGCCAGCCGTTTCTCCCACTGGAAAACGAGGGTGGAATTGGAGATCTATCAGCTATGGCCACTCAGGTCCACATTGTCAGGATGACCTTTCCAGCGTGGTCCATTTGTGGAGATCCAATCCCTCTGGGGGAAAGGTTTGGATTTCTTTTTTTTTATTTTTCTTAGAGTTTCTACTATTTATAGGTTCTTGTTGCCTAGACTCCAGTCACGGAACGTAACTATCAGCTTGAGCTGGCATTCGAAGCCAGCCCCGGGTGGGCTGGAGAACGGGGCAGGCCCATATTGGACATCAACAACAGTGGTGTTCCAAGAGTATCACTGTCCCATTGGATGTCGTGAGTACTTACTAAGTACAGAACCTGGAGCTCAGTCCTTCCCCGGGGCCATGTCGCCAGGCCTTCTTATGGCGGCTCACAGGGAAGTGTGCCTAGAACCTTCCGTGGCAGATAGAAGAAACACAGGCTCTGAGAGGTGACGTAATTCACCCCAGGCCACACAGCTCCTAAGGTAGGAAGCTGAGACTTGAGCACACCCCCAAATCCTTCTACTGCATTCAACTCTCTCTGGAGGTCCCCGTGGGACCTGGATAGCTGCATGGAACATTCTGGATCTGCCTGGGAAGCCCAGGTAGATCAGCTCTTCCTTCTGTCTGGCAGCAGAACTTTCACCGAACATCTTATCCCTCCTGATCCAACTCCAGGGTTCAAATTCCCTGAAAGTCTATTTCAGAAACTCAAGGACTGGAGAAAGTGTACTTAAGCATCCTGGCCGCCTCCTTCCCCTCTCATCGCCTCCACCCCCCCCCCCATGGCATAGAGTTGGTCACAAAGCTCTCTGGTTGTTTGTTTACCTTTTAATAAGTCCCATCTCCTCTCCGAAAGCTCCTTAACATAACACCACACCACTTCATTTCTCCTCCAGGCCGAAGCTGCCAGATGGAGCCTTTTTGTCCCAAGCCCCATGGATTTGTCTTATTTTTAAACAGCAATGAACATGGCGTGAAACTAAAGCAGTTGATCGGCTCCCAGGTGTGGGCTCGGCGATGGGGCCGGGACGCGTGGCTGCATCCACTCTGGGCAGCTGCTGCAGATAGGCAGATGCATGAGGGCGTGACGGCTGGGCCGCTCCCCACCAGCTGCTGCTCACATCTGGGCGGCACCGGGCTGAGGCACGCCGCTCTCACACATCAGCTACCTTCTGTCCCTCCTCACCTCCCCTGGCTGGGTTCCCTGGGGGAGCGGTGTGCATCCCTGGCCTGACAGCTGGGGAGACAGAGCAGACCCCGGAGCAGCCGGTGGCCACCACAAAGGAACCAAGCGCAAGAACAGAGGGTCCGGCATGTCCCTGAAAAGTCTCACCAAATCTGCTGTCATTTTACAGCATCCATGTATCGTGAGGCTCTTCTAAAGAAGGGACTAACTATCCACCCTCTCCACGAATCATCACTAATGAATACACTCACAGAGCTTCTGGCCACCCCCTGGGGAGTCTGGTTTGAGAAACACAGCCCCATGGATGGGACACGTTGGGAAAATGCATTGGGAGAATGGAAAAGGAACAGGCCGGACTCCGTGGTTTATCAAGGAATGGCAAGGGGCACAGACCTTCCTGCATGTTTGGGGGTTGTGTGAGGGACTGGGTTTTGAGGTGGGCTTATATAGGGCTTAACAAGGAAACAGAGAATAAAAAAATGGGCTACGGTCTCCTTGGGATCAAGGGCCATGTCCTTGCTCCACCTGGGGTGAGGGGCTGTTGTCTCCTGGGGGCCCACGTCGGAATGAACTGCCTGTGGACAAGCACGTCAGCATGCACCTTGTGCTTTGCTTGATCCTGGGGAAACAGCAGGACTCAATCCTTCAGGATGTCTGTGTTTTGGGGAGTCCAGTAGTGACAGGAAGCATTCTTTTATGATCACAAGTCATTCAAGTAGCACAAGATTGCAGCTGAAACAAGGACAGGTCACCAGGGCCCTGGCGACTCCCTGGAAACCATGACCAACAGCAAGCAGTGGGAGACTGGTCTAGTCTAACTTTGAGTGTGGGGTTATTCTGCTGCCTGGTCATGGAGATGGACAAGACAACTTGATGGCCCCTGGTCACAGAAGGAGCTGTTCACATTTGTAATCCTAGCTATTCAGGAAGCTGAGATCTGGAGGATCATAGTTGAAAGCCAGCCTGGACAGACAAGTTTGTGAGACTCCACCTCCAAAATAACCATCAAAAAAAGTCAGGCTGGAGGCATGGCTCAAATGATAGAGTGACATTTGAACAAGCAAGTCAAGCAAGTGACTTCATGGGAAAGAAGGAATGAAGGAAAGAAGGAAGGAGGGAGGGAAGGAGGGGGAAAGGAGGGAAGGGAAGAGAAGGAAAAGGAAGGAAAGAGAAGGAAGGAGTGAGGCAGGGAAGGGAAGGGAAGGAAGGAAACCTAGTTCCTCTGTCTTTTACTCAGAGTATCCCTTGCTCAATGAGAGTGTGATGCACACCAGAATCTCAAAGATTCTATGTCTGAATGTGTAACCAGTGATTCTGGGGCTATTCTAAAGAAAAACTGCTGTGTGGAAGTGGAATGAATGTCCCTGGGAAAGGGGCCTACCTGTGTTAGATGAAGCAGAACAGGAGCTAAGATTGCTGGCAGGAGGTAGCACACCCAATGGTGGGAACTGGAGGTTCCCATGTTCTGTCACATTGGATCCAAGCTCAGATTTCAGCGCTGCTCTTGAGAGACTCGAGGAGAAATGTTTTGATCTTCAGTTTCCTCATTTGTGAAATGGGAGGTGATAATGTCTACACAAGGGAATGAAATGTTCATAAACACTAGTGCTAAGCATGTTCCAATGATAAATTCGCCATTGTTGTTGCTGCTGCTATTGCCTGAACTTGATAAATTGGGTGCAATGGAAAAGTAAATCCTAGCCTCTGAGTTCTATCATGCTCTGATTCTACTTTTACCTTGTGTCTCATCCCGTCAGACTTCCCAGTGCATTCACCACTTTCCATCACTTTCCAACTTTCATAGACAATGTCCACTATCAGCAACTATCTTACTATCTCTCTTCTGCCCA
Organism: Dipodomys ordii; assembly: GCF_000151885.1. Classification (NCBI taxonomy): domain Eukaryota; kingdom Metazoa; phylum Chordata; class Mammalia; order Rodentia; family Heteromyidae; genus Dipodomys; species Dipodomys ordii. The sequence continues at coordinate 5,870,264 of NW_012267328.1, forward strand.
TAATTTAAAAACTACCTTTTCAGCCAGCCATCAGTGGCTCACACCTCTAACCCTAGCAACTCAGGAGTCTGAGATCTAAGGATCATCATTTGAAGCCAGCCCCAGGTAGGAAAGTGTACAAGACTATGTCCAAATAAAACACCAAAAGCCAGAGGTAGAGCTGTGACTCAAGTGGTAAAGTACTAGCCCCTTGAACACAAAAGCTCAGGGGCAGCATCCAGACCCTGAACTGAAGCCCCAGGACTGGAAAAAACATACTTTTTCTCTATCCCAATCCTTCACAATGTTGCTTGCTTCACTGATCACTTGCTATCTGGTAGTCAGTGTTCATATGACAGCCTGGCTAACTTCCTCTTCACATTTCTTTCCTGCTAAGATGCAATGGTTGAGCACAGAACTTGATCTATATAGCCTGTAGTCTGTCAAAATTCTAATCACAAAGACCAATCTTTTTTACTACCCGAACTCTGTAAGTCACATTTACCTGTTCTAGAGAGAGTATAACCATGGTCCATTGGAACAAGGTACAATTTGGCACAATCTCTTGATAGGTTGACCTGGGTGATAACTTAGGCATGAGTAGGACCTTTCTCCACTCATCCATGCATTTCCTGAGGGGCTGTGAATCCCACTGAGATCCCTGTCTTTCTCCCCACCCAAGGAAGGAGCAGGGCTACGTGCAGAAGCGCTGGAAGGACGTGCGCGTGGGAGACTTCATCCAAATGCACTGCAACGAGATCATCCCAGCAGACATCCTGCTCCTGTTCTCCTCGGACCCAAGCGGCATCTGCCACCTGGAGACCGCCAACCTGGACGGAGAGACCAACCTCAAGCAAAGACGTGTGGTGAAGGGCTTCTCACAGCAGGTAGGCTCTTTCTGGTACTGTCAGTGGTCAGGAACCAGCAAAGACGAAGCCTGTGCCCCCTGGGATTTGTGGCAGCAGAGGAGGTACTTTGCCCTTGAGCCATGCTCCTCACCCTTTTTTTGGCTTTACCTTTCAGAGAGGATCTCATGCCTTTCATTCAGGGCAATGCCTTTTTTCCTCAGGCAGTGATCTTCCTATCCACGCCCCCTGTGTTATAGTATGAGTCACCATGCCTCACTTGTTCATTGAGATGCAGTCTTATTAGTTTTGTTTTGTTTTGGTTGGCCTCACCTGTAACCCTTCTGATCTCCACCTCATGAGTAGCTGGGATTATTATAAGCAGAAGTTACCACCCAGAGACATGTGGTACCCCTTCTTCCCTCCAGTGTTCAGCATTTGCTAATTCAAGGACATGCCAGCTATGCTTCTGGTCCATGAAGAGTTCTCTATCAAGCAAGGGAGCCTGTAACACAGGGACATAGTACATACAGCACAACAGAAGCTGTACCAGAGCCTTGAGTGCCAAGAACCTATGGCAGCCTGGTCAGATACAGACTGGACTGTGTGTTCCTTATCTGTGCTAGATGAGAGAGAGTTTGTGATTCAAGGGAGAGTGGCGGTAGCAAAGGTGAAGGACAGTGGACATTGTCTATGAATATTCGTAAGAGGGATAAGAACCAGTATCTGAAGATTGTGCCAGGTAAACTGTACTGCGTACCTCCGGCCAAGCCCCGTGAACTATGTCCTTCCTTGTCTGCTCATTAACAGTGCTCACCCTGTAGGTCATAAGGAGAACGAGAGGCACCTAATGTGTGCACATTCTCAGGGGCAGCACAGGAACGGCAGAGAAGAGATGCTTCCTTACCAGGAGGTTGACCAGTTATCTCCATTTGTAGAGGTTGACCAGTTCTACTTCTGGTAGGGTACTGGTGATAGGCTGAAATTTACATTAGAGACCAATGCCATGGCATAGAGTCACGACCCCTGTCCTTGGAAGGAGCAGGATGAGAAAACTGAGGAAGAGAGGGAAGGCTGCCAAGAGGAGGACTTGAGCAGTCCTGGGGCCTGGGCAGGTATTGGTGGAGGAACAAGAATGTCAGGAGAGGGCATTTGGGACAAAGAAGTAGTACCTTCTTTTTAGATCCAAGTAAACACGTAGCAAGGAACCTTAGAAGGGTCTCATGGAGGATCCACGCGCTTCCAGGCTTGGGTGTGAATGAGGAAGTAATAGAGTCCTGCTGAGGTGGAGTTGCTATGCTCAGATCAGTTCTGTTTCCTCCTCCAGTTGATGGTCCATTATGGTGGGGAGTGTGCCAAATTGGCTTGGGGCTACCCAGGCCTCTAGCTTTTAATCATTAACCTCCTTTCTCTGCAGTCACAGCGAGATTGCCTCAAAGGTCGGCTCAGTTCTGACATGGCCTAAAACACCAGGCACATTAGGGCTTGGTACCCAGTAGTTACACATTAAGTGGTGCCACCGGCTGCCACTGTGGCTGCCACCATGGCTTCCACTGGAATTGGAACATTGCCATCATCATGCTGCTGTGATTATCAAGGCTGTCTGCCCATTGGTCTCTGAGTCGATCTCTGAAGCTGAGATTGGCCTTACCAAATATAAGAATAATAATAGTAATAATAATCATCCTAGGAAACAGAATTGTAAAGCAGCGAGTCACACATAGAAAGCACTCAACAGCAGACTTGCTGGAAATTTGGAACAACCTATTGGAGGAAAGACCCATCAAAAAATTTTTTTAGCTAGGAGCTGATGGCTCACGCCTATAATCCTAGCTACTCAGGAGGCTGATATCTGAGGATCGCAGTTCAAAGCCAGCCCGGGCAGGAAAGTCCGTGAGACTCTGATCGCCAATAAACCACCAGAAAAAACAGAAGTGGCACTGTGGCTCAAGTGGTAGAGCTCTTGCTTTGAGCTGAAGAGCTGAGGGACAGCGCTCAGGCCCAGAGTTCAAGCCCCAGGACCAACAACAACAAAAGGATAGATGAGTAAAAGAACTGATGAAAAGTTTGAAGGAAAAAGGACACTTGGTGAGAGTTTTGAACCTGAGAAATGGACAGATAAGCACAATTACTATATCACTCACTGATGCCCTAGGCAGTGCTTTTCAAGGCTCATTAATATGCACAGTAGTTTCCTTGGATTTCGCTAAAATGCAAAGTCTGGCTTGCTCTTGGGGTGAGCCCTGAGCCGCTGGCCTTTCCCCGATGGGTGAGAGGTGGCTTAGCAGGTGCCTAATTGTCACTGGGAAATGATGTGTCATGTGTGTCAGGAAGATTTAGGCCTTGATACTTTGATAAGCAGACAGTACCGCATTTGACTTACAGTGCTAAGTAGAATTTGTTTCTGGTCCTCTGGCTTTGGGAACTTTTCCATTTATTGAAAGGAATGGATCAGGAATTTATTTTTTGTTGTTAAACCGTTAGACTAACACCCTTGGCATCAGAATGTCAGCCAAGAGAAAGCTGTATAATTTAATTCTCTAATCAAGCTCTCTTGCCTGCTGGGCTAGCATAATACTTGGTATTAAATTCACTTCCTTTCACCCTGTCCCCAGCCATGTGATATGGGAACTCATTTTTCACAAATAGGTCCGTGACTTGGGGATGTCAAAGGGGGCTCTTAGCTTCTGGCTGGAAAAGCAACTGGCTTGGTCCAGGTTGAGCACTGAGAAAAGAACTCTGGCATCGCAGACCCTTCTCAGAGGCTCTTGATGTCTGTCTCTTAACAGGGAGAGGAAGGCCCTGGGCTGTAAGGACTGTCACCTTGTCTATAACTGCCCCAGAGCTGTGATCATCTCTGTATTACACTGTGGGTTAACATTTTTCCCAGAAGCATGCAAGTACTTATTTGTGCTCAGAATTGATTCTGAGGCCCAATAAGTTTGGAGAGCTCCAGTTAAAGTTTAAACAGACTTGGTGAATCCTTAAGATTTTGTAAATGGATACTGGATCCTCCAAGAAGGATCCATGAAGGCTGGGAATGTAGCTCAGTGGTAGAGTGCTTGCCTAGCATGCATGAAGCCCTGGGTTCGATTCCTCAGTACCACATACACAGAAAAGGCCACAAGTGGTGGTGTGGCTTTTAAGAGTTAGCCTATCATGCATGAGGCCCTGGGTTCAAATCCACAGTACCACAGAGACAGGAAAAGCTGGAAGTGGTAGAATGCTAGCTTTGAGCAAAAAGAAGCTCAGGGACAGTGCTCAGGCCCTGAGTTCAAGCCCCAGGGCCAACCAAAAAAAGAAAGAAACTAACCTATGCAGGAGGAGATTTCTGAACATCGCACCAATAAATACCCATTGTAACTATGACACTGCAGGGTACAAGGAGCCTAACTTGTGCATGTCAGACAAAGGACATCCTCCATCCTCAGGGAGAGGCAATGGCTAGCAGCCTGGTCTCCCCCTGTTCCCCAAACACGCCCCCCCACATGACCTTATATACTTCTTTTTCAATCACTCAACCATTATGGTTCATGTGATGAAATTGATTATTCTGCCAATACCCCAGGCGTTCCTCCTGAGCTAGACACTGTGCTGGGCGTACCGTGAGTGTCTCTTCACAGCCGCAGAAGTGAGGTGACACACGGTTGTGTCTTCTGTGAGCCGCTTCGGAGTGTCTCACAATGAAATACACGTTCTCCCCTGGCAAGAACATCACACCGGCCGCCTGCCATTTTCTTGGCTCAGTTATGGAGAGCAAGGAAACTTACAGCAAAGATCCATCTGGGCGATGTGAGACCAGGGGTTGTAAGAGGCCATTGGTCATCTGGTGGCAGACACCCATATTTTAGGTTGTTCTCACCCTGATTCATTCATTCATTCATCATCTGAATATGAATCAAAGGCTTTCTCTAAGATAGGTATGTAGGCTGGGAAGGTGGCTCAGTGGTAGAGTGCTTGCCTTGCATGCATGAGGCCCTGGGTTCGATTCCTCAGCATCACATAAGCAGAAAAAAAAGCCGGAAGTGGCGCTGTGGCTCAAGTGGTAGAGCACTAGCCTTGAGCTGAAGAGCTGAGGGACAGCGCCCAGGCCCAGAGTTCAGGCCCCATGACCAACCAAAAAGGAAAAACAAAAAAAGACAGACAGATACATAGAATGTTCTAGAGGTCCGGAAAGAAGGAAGAGACTGAGGCTATGATATAGACTCTAACCGATAGTAATGAAAACACAGTCATAGGAATCATCAATTCCCTATAAATTGACAGAAAAGAAAAGTGTCCTCTCTTGCATTTGCTCCGAATGTCAACCCCAGATGTCAGCAGCCTCCTAGATCGGCCAACGTCATCACAAGAGCTCAAGATGTGTCAGCCCTGAATAACAACCAACTTCTTTGTCTACTTAGAGAAAAGCAACCCTGACTTCTTCCACAGAACCTCCCTCCCGGCCCTCCAGCCCAGGCTGTGAGCTCTGTACACGCACAGCAAGGGCAGGCTGGGGGCCCTGGGATCGGTGGGGCGAGCAGGCTGGGGGCCCTGGGATCCGTGGGGCGGGCAGGCTGGGGGCCCTGGGATCGGTGGGGTGGTGGGGCCAGGCAGGCTGGGGGCCCTGGGATCCATGGGGCGGGCAGGCTGGGGCCTCCGGGTGCTCACGCAGAGGCTGTGAGCGACTGTCCTTCAGGGCTGTGGGTTATCTTGAAGAGAACTTTCACCAACCAGGAAGCAGAAAGGTCATGGAGTGCTGGTAGCTGTCACTACTTTGCAGATAGGTGGCTCAGAAGTGGGAGAGGCGGTCAATTTGTATTCCAGGAAGAAAATCTCGGTCTCCTGGCTCAGAAGCTGGCATGTGAAGAGCCTTTGCTTTCACCGTTTAGATAAGATAGGGAAGGAAGAAAAAGGCCAATAAGGAAAGGAGGAGGAGGAGAGAGGGAGGGAAGGAGAGATGGAGGGAGGAAGGGAGGGAGGGAGCGACCTTTAGTATTCCTCCAAGGTCACGCGTACCCACGTGTCTTCCTCTGTTGCCATGGTAACTTACATCCCCCAACCTCTACCCCTGTCTCAGCCCTGGAGGAAACAGAGCCCATGGGAAACAGAGGCACCAAAGCTGGGTGATGGCTGACTGACAGCTCTTCTTCCCACCCACATCCTTAACTCACAGTGAAAAATAAGTCAGTGCGTTTCCTGTTCGAAGACAGACTGTGGACACTTCCTCTTCCTTCCGTCCGACAAAATCCTTCTTGAATATTTCTTCCTGGCTGTGGACAGATTTTCCAGTGATCTAAAATGGGCTTCTCTCTGCCAAGAGCTTACCACTATGGTTCTCTCTCAAGATCCTTTGTGATTATTTTTTTTAAAGCACTCATGTTTTCAGGGCTCAATGTTTAAGAACATTCATTGTTGAAAAAGGTACCAAGCACTGGTAATTCACACTTATAATCCTAGCTACTCAAGAGGCTGAGATCTGAGGATCAAAGTTCAAAGCCAGGCAAGGTGGGAAAGGTCTGTGAGACTCTTATCTCCAATTAAGCACCAAAAAAAGCTGGAAATGTGGCTCAAGTGGTAGAGCACTAGCCTTGAGTACAAAAGCTCAGGGACAGCACCCAGGCCCTGGGTTTCAGCCCCAGGACTGGCACCAAATAAAAAGCTACCATAATTTGGTAAGCTTTTTAAATGTGTTTTTTTAATTTGATAACCTCAAGATTTCCTACAGAAATTTGAGGGAAAAAAATGGTACAGGTATCTATGACTTATTGATACTCTTGTCTGTAGAATGCACATTTGGTACCAAAAGGAGATTTGTAGCCGCACTGTAATAGCTGCATCTATTAATTGTGGAATTATTGGTAATCAAGAGTTTTAAATATCAGCTATTATCCATTGCAAGTGAATGACTGGATAATAGGAATTATCCACATTCAAAGAAGAAAAGTACTGGAAAATGAGCCCAGAAGAATAAAGCTTGAGGCACGGGCAAGGCTATTATATTAGCCAGTCTTAGCTGGCAGAACGTTTATCAGCTGATTGCTTCCCGCAAGAGCTAGGCGGTGGCTGGCTGTATCCGAGCTCACTGAGGAGTGGCTCACACCCAGGCTGTTACTGTGCCACGGCCTTTGGTCCACTTTCCTTTGCTGTCAAAGACCCACCACGGACACCTGGGCCAGACTGGGAGCTTTGCCTTATTTTCTAGCAGCAGCCAGGAACCCATCCCAAATCGTCCCTGAGCACTACTGGCTGCTAATGGTATAGCAGGGCACACAGTTCAGAACTGGACGGTGCAGATGCTACTGTCTGAGGCACAAACCAAATGAGCAGGTTTGTGTTGGCCCATGCTACAGATGGAGAGAGTCGAACATGGGATTAGTGAATGAAGAGGAGAGTTAGAAAACAAAGATCTCCCCACCTTGGGCTGTGTCTCATAGCCATTGTTCTACTGTAAAAGTTTGTACACCAGAAATGTGAAAGAAAAAAACCTAACACAACAAGCAAGTAAAGAATCTGGTTCAAGTCCTAAGCTACGTGGAACTGGGCTGCGGGGGAAAGTAAAGACCAGCCTATCTCCACCTGGTCTTGAATTCAAATCTCAACCTGGGGTAGCCTTGGGCAGACTCTGTTATCTTTCTGAGTCACACATCTCCCAGCTTTAAAAAATAGAATTCAATTTCCTGCCTCATAGAATAATAGTGAGTTCTGGTACAGTATTGATTGGGAGACACAGGCCCCGCAGAAATAAGAGGTCATTAAATTCAAAGGGGTGGGATGGTTTGTTTTACAAGCTCTGATTGCCCCCGTGTTTTTATAATAGCCAAACGGATTGTAAAAATGTAAATATTTAATAGTGTCAAATTTAAAGGAAATCGTATTTATAGACTAAGTTTCTGCTTAAGTGTTTATGGAGTGGGATGAAAAATTAAGACACAAACATTTTAAAATATGCGAAGGTATAAAAACACTGATCCTTGTTTGAAATGCATAAATGTACATCCATACATATGCATACCTGAGTAAGGGAGAGATTTTTTTAAAGCCTGAAACTATTCTATAACCTAAGTGTATTAGCCATGACTGTTTCTAATTAGTGTAGCTTAGAACCCTTTGTTTCTTGCACCTTCCAAGAGTTCGAGTTTGAAACATTTCTGTACATTTTTCATGTAACCCTTTTGTTTATGTACTCCTGCAGTATCCAAGGTCAGAGCTGTTAGGCTAGCCACCTGGAATCAGCCACGTTAAATTCAGTTAACTTTAAAACCCAATTCCTGGGTCAAACTATCAAACTTCGTGTGCCCAATGACCATGTGTGACTGGTGGCCGCCATATTGGATGACACAGACTTAGAACCCATCCAACACCGGGCAGCCCTGACTAAGCTCAGACCCAGGCCTGGTCATGGCAGACACCTTCCTCTCCCCTGCATTGACTTCCATTTGTGTCTACGGCCGCCTCTTTGAGGACGTTGAACACACTGGGACAACTCAGGGATTATGTGATTGGTTCTGACCAGTGATCTAAGACCAGAACACAGTGACCTTCCCCCTCTCCCTCAGGATGTCCAGTTCCAGCCAGAGCATTTCTGCAGTACGATTGTGTGCGAGAAACCCAACAACCACCTGAACAAGTTTAAAGGTTATATGTAAGTACCTGGCGCCCCGCTTTTCTCTTGAAATAACAAACCAGATTAAGTCTGTGAATCCTGAGGACAGGGGACCTGGGCTTCAGTCTGAGGTCTCCCAATTGCAAGCTGTGTGAGCTTGGGCAGATGAGCTGACCTCTCTGAGCCATTCTCCCAGAGTGTTGTCTTGGGCAGTGTTCCCCACCACC
>NW_012267328.1:5883899-5924988 GCF_000151885.1 Dipodomys ordii
CGCATCTTCTGCTGAAGGCTGGTGCTCTACCACTTGAGCCACATCTCCCACTCGTGGCTCTGAGCTGATTAATTGGAGGTAAAAGTCTCCTATACTTTCCTGCCTGGGCTGGCTTTGAAGCCCGGTTCTCAGATCTCAGCCTCCTGAGTGACTTGAGAGCACCAGAATCTTCCAGGGATGTCCGTCTGCTTAGAGTCCAGTTCCAAAACCCGGGCTGACTCTGACCCCGACCCTGCGACCCCCATGACCACCCCCACCATCCATGCACCCCACTCGCAGTGTCCCCACAGACACCCCCACAGCCCAGGGGGACGGAAGGCCCCAGGAGATTTCAGAATCCGAGGGAGGCTTCGGCGTCCCTCGGGGGAAGTCCACCCTGCGAGCTGACCTCCGGCTTTCACAGCATGCCGCCCACCCATCTCCCCTCAGATCCTCATCCCCATCTCGCTGTACGTGTCCATCGAGCTGGTGAAGCTCGGCCAGATCTTCCTCCTGCACCACGACCTGGACCTGTACGACGAGGACAGCGGCACCGCCATTCAGTGCCGGGCCCTCAACATCACCGAGGACCTGGGCCAGATCCACTACGTCTTCTCCGACAAGACCGGCACGCTCACCGAGAACAAGATGGTGTTCCGCCGCTGCACCATCGGGGGCTCCGAGTTCCGCCACCAAGAGAACGGTGCGCGCCGGGGTCCCAGGGGCTCACCGCTTGAACCACATCATACACACACACATGCACACACTCACACTCACACACACACACACCCTGCCCTGTGCTTCTCTGTCTGATGGCTTTCTTCACACCAGGTGTCTGCCCCAGGAACAGACCGGGTGTACGACAAGGTTTAGGAGTTTCTTGGGCTGCCTGATGGGACACGTCATTGCTATCAGATCTGGACACAGAGGTCAGATCTGGACACTCAGGTCAGATCTGGACACTCAGGTCAGATCTGGCCCCCACTAGCGAGACCCTCCACCACGCAGTGGGTTGCTGTAGGAGATAAGGCTGTAAGACGTAGCGGATTAGATGGCTGGCCTTTAAACCTGACCTGACCACCCCCATGCATTGGCTCACTCCTGTCACCCCAGCCGCTCAGGAAACGGAGATCGGGAGGGTCACAGTTCAAGTGCAACCTGGGCAAAAAAAAAGTTACCAAGATGGTTCCCCCCCCCCCCCCCCCCCCGCCCAGCTCAACTAGTGAGTGAGGAGTGGTAGCGCATGCCTCTCATTCCAGCTACAGAGGAGCCCTGGAGGTAGAGGATCACAGTCTCGGGTCAGCCCTGGGCAAAAATATGAGGGGCTACTCAAAAGGGGCTAAGGGCTTGTAGCTCATGTGTACAGCACCTGCCTAGCAAGCAGGAGGCCATGAGTTCAAATCCCAGGACCATCAGAAAGAAAAAAAAAGAGATCTGATAGACTCAACCACTTCCCTGCCATAAACACTCTCTCTCTCTCTCTCTCTCTCTCTCTCTCTCTCTCTCTCTCTCTCACACACACACACACACACTTTCTAACTAGGAAAAGAGCCCCTCAGGGGAACAGCGCTCATTCGTTTTGGGCGGGAGTGATGGAGGATGCCAAAGAAGGTGTTACAGGGAGCCACACGCAGCCCCTCCACCATGGGGAGATCTCTTTGTAACAATAAAAGCAGCTACCCTTCCCGGTCAGCCACTTCCACGCAGTCCTGGGAGGTAAATAGAGATGTGAGGGAAGTTGGAGTTCAGACACACACCCAAGAAGGTTCTGGAGGCAGGATCGGGGACCTGGTCTCCATAGCCCAGTGCCCGGTCTTCAGAGCCCTAGAGCCGCTTCCCCTGCTCCCCCACCCCGAACCCCAACTTCCCCCCCCACCTTGGCCAGCCGATCCATGACCAATCTCCTTTGTTGCAGCCAAGCGACTGGAGACCCCCAAGGAGCGGGACTCGGACCCCGAAGAGTGGGCCCAGTATCACAGCCTGCCCTTCCCCGCCAGAGCAGCCCAAGACCAAGCGGCCACAAGAAGGCAGGATGGTGGTGCCCAGCCGCTGAGGAGGAGCCAGAGTGCCCGGGTGCCCCTCCAGGGCCACGCCCGGCAAAGGTCCGCGGGCCGCTGGGACAGCCCGCAGGCCCCCGTGGCCTTCAGCAGCCCCATAGTAAGTCCTTGGCTTGTTTGGTTGGGTTTTTGTCAGTGGTGGGACTTGAACTCAGGGCCCGGGTGCTGTGCCTGAGCTTTTCTGCTCAAGGCGAGCGCTCTACCACTTGAGCCACAGCGCCACTTGCGTTTTGCGTGTGTGTGTGTGTGTGTGTTTTCTTTTGGTGGTTCACTGGAGATGAGAGTCTCACAGACTTCCCTGCCCCCCCGCTGGGATCAAACCTTGATCCTCAGATCTCAGCCTCCTGAGAAGCTAGGATGACAGGCGTGAGCCTGTGTCCTTGTTTTACCTCTTTGAGTTGCGAGTGTCCTGTGGTAGGAAGAGAGGACGCCGAGGCTTTAGGGCACAGAAGGGCAAAGGATTCTCCACATGGCGGCCTCGGGCCTGTTGTGGGCTCAGAAACCGAGAGATGTCCTCTGGACGTGGAGATTTCTTGCTTCTCTCTTTGAGACAGATTGGAAGTTGAGGGCCAGGGTTCACCCCTGTAATCCTAGCAATTTGGGAGGCTGCGATCTGAGGATCGTGGCAAGGCCAGCCCAGGCGGGAAGGTTTATTAGAAACCACAGATTCTCTGGCTTCAAACCTCTGTCTCCTGAACAGCGGTTTTCTTTACTTACTTTGGACACGGGGGTGTTTGTTCTGTTGCCGTGGGTGGTCTTGAACTTCTGGCCTTCCGGTCATCCTCGTGGATGGTGTCCGTGTGATGCAGTCCTGTGCTGGGGGACACAGCAGCCCCTGAGCTAAACCCCCCCCACCCCAGATCCAGGACCATCGCCATGGCTCTGCCTGGCTGACAATTCAAGTTCAAAGTTCACTCGGGAGCAATAAGGAAATGGAGATGTGAGTTAGGACTCGATTCTCGCCATGGGTGGGTAAGGATGGGACAGTGACATGTTCACCCAAGGCGGCCGCAGAGGAAGGGGGCGGGGTGCAGCAGCACTTAGGGGGTTCTAGAAGAGTCTGGGTAGCAAGGCCTGAAGCACAGGTTCTAGTCTCAGCTCTGCGGCCGACTCACTGGATGACCGCAGCCTGTGGACTCTTTCTATCCTTCTGTGTTACCTGGCAGGGCCCCGGTTATAATTCTCATCCGGCTTTGTTCTAGAAAATCAAATAGTGAGTCACATACCAGTCAGTGGCTCAAGCCTGTCATCCTAGCAACTCAAGAGGCTGAGGATCGTGGTTCAAAGCCAGCTGGGGCAGGAAAATCCATGAGACTCATCTCCAATTAATCACCCAAAAACCAGCAGTGGAGCTGTGGCTCAAAGTGGCAGAGCCTTAGCCTTGAGCAGACAGGCTCAGGGACAGCGCTCAGGCCCTGAGTTCAAGCCCCAGGACCAACGCACCTGCGTGCACACACACACACACACACAGAGCAGGCCCTGAGTCCTGAGCTGTTCCTCTTGCATGCATCCTGGAGTTTGATTTTTCGTGTTGTTGTTGCTTGGGTTTTTTTTTTTTTATTCTTTTACTATCAAAAACGAGGAAGCAGGAATAATTCTGTCTTAATTGCCCGCTATAAAGCCTGTGGTTTTGAGGTAGGTAATATACTTAGGAAAATGGCCATTTCTGAGCCAAGGTTTAATAGCATGGCAGATGGAAGATAAAACAGCCTTAGGTTTCGTTTCTGGCCCGTAGGAAGCCAGGCTGCCAGCGGAGCACCCTTCCTCACCAAAAGCCTCTTCTCGCACAATGCTTCCCTGGACGGGGCTGTGGAGTTTGTACCTGGAGAACAAGGGGGAGGCAGGGGGAAGCCCCGCCCACCCTGCCCGCTGCAGCTAGCCCTGAACTCTGACTTAATGACTCCCTTCTGGGGCAGGAGCTTCCCTGCCCAGCCTCTGCTGCCCGGGCCTCAAAGTCCCAAATGAAGTTCCAAGGTCAGATATGGAAAGAAACACCTGCTTTGGGAAAGGAATGGGGTTGGAACTCCGGGCCTTGCAGCATGCTAGGCTGGCACTCTACTACTTGAGCCAGACCTCAGCCTATATTTTTGGGGGGCCTCTGTTTTCAGATAGGGTCTGAGACTATTATTAACCTGACCAGCCTCAGATCAAGATCCTCTTGCCTCTGCCTCCCCAAGAGCTGGGATTAGAGGCCTACACCTCTCTTCTTTTGGGATTCAAAGGCCACTGCATAATTTCCACAGATTTTTGTCCCATTGAGGGGAAACTTGCCTTTAACAACCCATTTGTTGTTCATACAGGGGGGTAGAGAGGTACTGGGGTACTAGGATTAAACTCAGGGCCTGGGTGCTGTCCCTGAGTTGTTTTGTGCAAGGCTAGTGCTTTTTGGGGAGTTCATTGGCGATGAGAGTCTCAGGGGCTTGGATCCTCAGATCTCAGCCTCCTGAGTAGCTTGGATGACAGGTGTGAGCCACCCGTGCAATCCAAGTGCTGTGAAGTGAGCGTTGGGCAACCGTGTGCTGTCCAAGGGAGCATCGGGCTTTCCCACCAAGGAGGGCACAACTTCAGCCAGGGAGTAAAACATCATGGCCTTGAGCAACATGTCAACCTCGGCTCCCCAGCAACCCAGGAAATCTGTTTCTGTGATAGGATCACAACCACCAGCTAAGGATTCAAAGAGAATCAAAGGCCAGATGGCAGAGCTGAAGTGTGTGTCTCCACCAACCCCGGGGACAGCCATCAGGGGCAGCCGCCTCTCAGCCTCTCCCCACTGTTACAGGAGAAAACCTGTGTGAGCTAGAGGAATCGTTTAGGGGTTCTGGGGGGGAAGCTGGAAGGAAAGGTGCAAGTCAGGGAGAGGTGAGGAAGGAAAGGAGGACACAGGAGCATTCATGGCCACAAAGGGTTAACTGGAGGGGAGGGGGGAGGCCCAACCTGTTTGCTCTCTTCTCTAGTTTGATGGGTTGCCATAGCAACAAGAACCTGCAGCCAATCGATGAGCTTCCAGGGTGAACTGGGTGACTTATTCAAGCTGACAGGAGAGCAGAGTGGAGCTGGGGTGGGGAGACCCCCACTGACGGCCATGGGACCCCAGACCCCAGATCCTACCTGGCCCTTGGACCACAGCACAAGTGCCACCTGGATAAGAATTCAGATGGCCAGGCTCTGCAGCACACCTGCTGAATTAGAGTCTGCATTTCAATCAGACGCCCAGTTGATTTGGATCTGCATTTAGGTTTAGGGAAGCACTGGCATCGTAGGGGGGGTGATTGGCATCAGAAAGAGCAAGATTCAAAAGCTAGTGTGGAATGAGTGACCTGGGGCTTTGGGAGTCCCATTTGCCTGAATCAAAGTGAAAAGCGAGAGTAATGAGACCAGCATTGCTCCTTGGTTAGGTGAAGTTCGAGAGCCCATTTGGGCAAGGCCTGACTCTGGGCTACATTCCCCACCGTCCCTGTAACCTGAGCAGCAGGACTCTCCCGTGTGAACACTCCACAGAGGAGCCTGTGAATGGAAATGAAGTAGAGAATACTAGTGATACTAGTGAAAGGAATCCTTGGACAAGCATCCGGCATGGTGCCTGCCTGGAATCTGTCATGCGGAGGGACACACACACACACACACACACTCACACACACACACACACACACACCCCAGAGATGGCCTCAGCCCTCACAATGCTTGCAGATCAGGTCAGAGACATGGAGTAAATAATAGGTAGTGGTTTCGACCACGTGGGCATTTGGAGATGCACAGCCTAGAGCAGAGCAGTGCCTTGTCAGAGGCTGAGGCCAGGGCAGGAGAGGGGAGGGGAGGAAGGAGAGGGGAGGGAAGGAGAAGGGAAGAGGGAGGAAGGAGGAGAGAAAGGGGAAGAAAGAGTAAGAAAAGGAGGCGAGAGAAGATGAGTGGAGAGGAGGTAGAGGGGAAAGGAGGAGAGATAGGGGAGTGAAGGGAGGGAGGGGGAAGGAGAAGAGGGAGGGGAGAAAGAAGGGAAAGGAGAAGGAAAATGAGAGGGGAAATGGGGAGAAGAAAAGAGAGGGGAGGGAGAAGTGGAGATGGGGAAGAGGAGAGGGGAGGGTGGGAAAAGAGGAAAGGAGAGGAAAGGAGAGAAGAGAGGAGGGAAAGGAGGAGAGAGGGAGAGGAGAGGGAGAAAAAGGAGAAGAGAGGGTGAGAGGAAGGAAAGGGAAGAGAAAGGAGAGAAAATAGGGAGAGGATGAAAGGGGAGAGGAGAGAAGGAGGGAAGGGGAGGGGAGGAGAGAGGAGAGAGGGAGAGTAGAAGAGATGAGGGCAGGAGAGAGGGGAGGAGAGAGGGAGAGGAGGGAAGGGAAAGGGAGGAGAGAGAAGAGAGGGAGAGTAGAAGAGGGGAAGGAGGGGAGGGAAGGGGAGGAGAGAAGACAGAAGAGAGGGAAAGGAAGGGAGGGAACAGAAAAAGAGAGGAGAGAAGAGAAGGAGGGGAAGGAGAGGAGAGGAGAGACTCACCTCTGGTTATCTGAGAAGTCAGGGTAGCTCTCAGACCCCCAACTCCATCACATACCACACCCTCAGCTCTCCCCCCCCACCCCACCCCACGTCCAGTGTTTACCTTACCTGCCTGATGCCCGTGGGCCCTCAGTTCAGACATGGTGGTTGTGACTCCAAGGTCTCCACTGGCAGGACATCAAGGACCGGAGGGGGCTTTTACAAACACAAGGAATATGCACGCAGCGCACGGCCAAGGGAGCAGGGGCTGCGGGTCCACACCGAGAGCCAGAGGAAGGTCAAAGAAGGAAAAGTAGAAATGCCAACCATCAACTAACCAGGAACGCTAGAGAGTAAGGCAAAGCGATGGCTGAGGGAAGTGGAGTTTTGGGAAGCAAGGAAACAGATGGAAGGCCGCCATATTGGTTTAACGGCTGGGGCAGAAATCCAAGATGGCGGGCTGGAGAGGAGAATGTTTGGGAACCAAGACCGCAAGGCTGCAAAGAATCTACTGGAAGACACCCTCCTCCCTCAGACCTCTCAGGAAAGATGTTCTTGGCCTTTCTCTTCCAGGAAAAAGACGTGACCCCAGATAAAACCCTTCTGAGCAAGGTGCAAGATGCTGCTCTGTGGCTGGAGTCCCTGGCCCAGGCCCGGCCTGCCCAGCCTGCCCACGCGGCCACCGCCTCCATCGCCGACTTCTTCCTTGCCCTGGCTATCTGCAACTCGGTCATGGTGTCCACCACCACCGCGCCCCGGCGGAGAGTGAGGACCTCTGAGGGCCGGGGGGAGGGGAGCAGAGGGAGGTAGAGGGGGAGGGAGGGGAAGAGCTCTGGTCACAGAGACATGAGCCCTGGGTTCTACCCACAAGATCAACCTTCTGTTACTGTGAGACCCAGAAAAGGTGCTTTGCCCGTTGGGTCTGTTCCCTTATTTCTGTTTTATGGAGGAATTTTTTGTTGTTGTTCCAGTCTTAGAGCTTGAACTCAGGGCCCAGATGCTGTCCGTGAGCTTTTCTGCTCAAGGCAAGCGTGCTATCACTTTGAGCCACAGAGCCACTTCTGGTTTTCTGGTGGTTCATTGGAGATAAGAGTCTCATGGACTTTCCTGCCCCAGCTGGCTTTGAACCATGATCCTCCTATCTCAAACTCCTGAGTAGCTAGGATGACAGGTGTGAGCCACCAGCACCAGGCTGGGTTCCTTCCTTCCTTCCTTTCCTTTTCTTCTTTTCTTGTTTTTTCTTTCCTCCTTTCTTGCTCTAGTCCTTGAACTAGGGGCTTGAACACAGGGCCTAGGCATTGTCCCTGAGTTTTTCTTGCTCAAGGCTAGCACTCTACCGCGTGAGCCACAGCTTCACATCTGGCTTTTGGGCAGTTAAGTTGAGATAAGAGTCTCACAGATTTTCCTGCCTGAGCTGGATTTGAACCGTGATCCTCAGATCACAGCCTCCTGAGTTAGTATTATAGGTGTGAGCCACCAACACCCAGCTGTTGCCTTGTTTTTAAACAGAATGCGAGAAGGTATACCTCAACTCTGGGCAACTTTCACACTTTGTTTAAGCCCGTGGGGTAGACAGTAAGAGTCAGCATGTACTGCATGTGTGGCTGTGTGCCAACACCAGTGCTAAACCCTTCACCTGCATCACCATTTCCTCCTGCCCTCTCCGGAACCTGTGAGGTATGTTTGGGGACGGAGCAAATGAATAGAGATTGAGAATGTAAGACTCCAATATGGCTCCCGGGCTATGTGGTTACATGGATCTCTAAGCATGAGGCTCTTTCCATGGAAATATGACAGGCGGGCATTGATGTCAAGTTAGACCTTGAAATCCACTCAAGGTAGATCTGCCTTCCATTCTTCACAAACTCAGGAAGCATGAGCTGAGACCTGAACCCTACTTTGGAAAGTAGCACCCACCGGCCAGCGCTGAGTTCCAGCTCTGCCACCCATCCACACACTCTCCCTGGGGGATGGTGGCCCCTGCGTGGCTCACGGTGGGCCTGCTGGCTTCCTCAGCCATCTCGATGGCGTCTGGGGTCAGGGAAGGTGACCCTGGAGACATTGCATCAAGATAAAGCAGATACAGGGGATCATCCAGGGCCTGCATTCTGATCTCACGTGTCTGACTTGTATCTCCTTGGCTTTCTCTTGGACCGTGCTCAGAGTGGAATGCTCAGGGAAAAAGAGAGAGAGAGAGAGAGAAAGAGCGAGGGGACAGCCAGGAACCGGTGTCACGCCTGTCATCCTAGCCACTCAGGAGGCTGAGATCTGAAGATCGCAGTTCAAGGCCAGCCCAGGCAGGAAAATCCATGAGACTCTGATCTCCAATAAACCACCAGGAAACCGGAAGTGGTGCTGTGGCTTAAGTGGTAGAGTGCTCGCCTTGAGCTGAAGAGCTGAGGGACAGCACCCAGGCCCTGAGTTCAAGTCCCACGATCAACCAAAAGAAAAAAATAGAGGACACTGAGCTGTCTTTGCTCCCTCATCCTACGGGAGGATCCCCCCAAAAAAACGCCCCAAGAATCCACTTGGGCCCCGCCGCCCCTCTCCTGCATGGGGCCCATGGGTGTAACGTGGGCGTCTCTCCCTTGGGGCCCAGGTCACCCTTCCGCCCTCCTCCAGGGCGCTGGGCACCTCCCTGGAGAAGATCCAGCAGCTGTTCCAGAGGCTGAAGCTCCTGGGGCTCAGCCAGTCCCTCTCGTCCACCGCGCCCTCGGACACGGACCTCGGGGAGAGCCTGGGACCCCACTTGCCCACCGCGGACTCGGAGGAGAAAGACGGGGCGTCGGTGTGCAGCCGGGACTCCTCCTCGGACTGCGGCTACCGGAGCAGCGCGTGGGAACAGGGGGAAGGGCTGGAGTCCGGCTCGGGGGCCTCGCTGGAGGAGGGGCTGGGGCCCCCCGGGCTCGGCCTGGCCGGGGCTGAGCTGTGCTACGAGGCCGAGAGCCCCGACGAGGCGGCCCTGGTCCACGCTGCCCGCGCCTACAGCTTCACGCTGGTGTCCCGGACCCCCGAGCAGGTGACCGTGCGTCTGCCACAGGGCACCTGCCTCTCCTTCGACCTCCTCTACACCCTGGGCTTCGACGCGGTCAGGAAGAGGATGTCCGTGGTGGTGAGGCACCCGCTGACCGGCCAGATCGTCGTCTATACCAAGGGCGCCGACTCGGTCATCATGGACCTGCTGGAAGACCCGGCCTGCGGTGAGTGGCCCCTTCTCAAGTGCTGGGTGGTCAAGAGAGGCACTGTGGAGTGGTAAGGACCAGTCTAGCAGGGTCCACCTAGAATACCAGCCTGGGGGATCCTCTCAGAGCTAGGTCTTTGTAGACTGGCAGATCACAAGGCTCATTAGCATTGCTAAAGACCCCAGAAGGCGTCCAGCAGGCTGCCATGTTGATCCCTTTTTCCAAACTCGTTTCCACATGGATTGTTCACACGTGGTAGGAATGCCCTGATACACCTCCCAGCGCCTGGAACTCTGGGGGCAACTCTGAACGGAAACGGAAGGATTCACCAGATGTGGTCATTCAGGGCGAAATTCTGGCTCCTCTTATATCCTCCTTTGCCCACCCCGCTTCCCTACCACGCTGCGCCTGGCGGCGGCGTGCAGCTGCCCCGTGATGGCGAGCAAGCCGGAGATGGGGCTGTGATTCTCTCCGGACAGTAGATGCCAAGCTTGAGAATCGCCCAGGCAGCCCTGGGCATCCAACGCCATCGAGCCCTGGAACCCCGCCAAGAGGTTCATGGGATTGATGAGTGTTTAGAATGGGAAGGGAGCTAATTACTTCTCTTCATCTCAGCCTCTGGCAGGCTAGCAAACCCAACACTTGCATGGCATTCTCTCTCTCTGGGCGGTTAGCCATCCACATTGCCCTGGAGATAATGTTAGTTTCTGCCTTTTTCATCCCATCCCACAATGGATGGCAGATGCTTCCAGGGAAAGATACAAGTGCCGTGTTGCTGTCAACACGGGGGAAAGCAAAAGTTGGAAGGGAAAGAGAACTCTAGGCTTGATACCTTGCAGCCTTTGAACATTCCACACTGAGGTTCCTGGCAGCCTAAGCAAAAAGGTAAATGCAAGGCCAAAGGGTTTGATCTCCGACACTGGTGCCTTCCAAATTAAAATACTGTTCATAAGTGGTTGATAAGAAAAGGCCTATGTGAGAATGTGCTTCAAGCACCTGAATAATGAAAACGTAAAAAATAAATAAATCTCAACATTATTGCACCTTTCTACAGTTAGCTCCCCGTCAGGAAGGTGAGTTTTAGCTTTGCGTTATATCCAGGGATAGAGGGAGAGACACAAATGTCTGTCCGCTGCTTAGGAGTCTAGACTTGGTTTTCAGTCCGGCCCGGGGAAAGGATTCGAGGCTTTGTGCCAGCTCAGCTTTGCAGAGTATTGCAATGGTTTAGTGACACCTTCATGGCCGCTTTGACCAAGGAAATGCTGACAGTGTTTGTCCTGCCCCACACCTGTCATCCTAGCTACTCTGGAGGCTGAGATCTGAGGATCGTGGTTCAAAGCCAGCCTGGGCAGGAAAGTCCATGAGACTCTTATCTCCAATGAACCACCAGAAAACCAGAAGTGGTGCTGTGGCTCAAGTGGTAGAGCGCTCGCTTTGAGCTAAAGAGCTGAGGGACAGCGCGCAGGCCCAGAGTTCAAGCCCCACAACCCCACACACACACACACACACGCACGCACGCACGCAAAGCATCTGATCATGAAAAGTATTGAAATTTCAAGAGAAAGACAAGTTTCTCTTGCAAGAAATGTATTATGTAGAATATCCGCAGAAGGGATTTTTTTGGAATCTCACACTGAAATATTTTTCACCCAAGATTTACAGGAAATACAAACACTATATTCGTTTTTTTCCTAAAAGCATCTCTTTGCCAAACATAGCAAACCCTGAGTAGTGACGAGCCTAAGCTCATGACATCCGGCTTAGAAAGCTGTCATAAGACGTGAGCGGATACAAGCAACAGAGAGGAAGCTGATGGTGGTATTAAATCTTCAGCCTTAGAGATGGATTTTCAGAGCTGGAAACTTAGGCAGGCAGGACTAAGCTGGGCACAGAGGCAAGGCATTGGTCAGCTGGGACAATCCTGATCTTCTGTGGGGGGGGGGAGCAGGAGCACTAAGCCTACACACAGGGCTTCATGGGAAAAGATGACTGTTTTGACAGCGACTGACGTGAATGAGGAAAAACAGCTGAAGAAAATCCGACTCCGCACCCAGAACCATCTAGATCTGTATGCCCGAGACGGCCTGAGGACACTGTGCATCGCCAAGAAGGTAGGAAGCCATTTTCCTCAGCCCGCCCTGGCCACCAGCAGAGAGCTGAATGGCCTTGCCCTGGGTCAGTCGGTCAGTCAGTCAGTCAGTCAGTCTGTCTTCTTAAGGAAGAGTTCATCATCCCCACCCCACCCCCTGCGCTGGATTTGGCAGCTCTTTATGCAGCCTCGTTATCATCCCGATTTCCATTTCTCTTGCAAATTGAGAGCAGCTGGCAAATCTGGGTCTCCATGGGTGGCACAGCCCTCGGCCACCGTCCGTCTGTCCGTCCGTGTAGCAGTTGGTCCTTGGATGAGGGCTGCGGGCTGAGGTTCTGCTCCGCTCTGGCCACGGGCAGTGCCATTCCCTGGTGCTTTGTGCTGAGCCCAACTACCGTGGGATAGATCGCCCGTCTTGGGAAGGGCAGGGACAGAGCATCTGTTGCTTCCCCTTCCCCGAAGATCTAGTAGGCGTGATGCTCTAGGTCTAGTATGCTGTCGTGGCCATATACATTTCTAGATGGCGCTACGGCGTGATCACGTGAAAGCCACACCGGGCTGGCTACAAGGCCTCATCTCCCCCCCACTTCCAATGGAGAGATGATTTTGTTTTTAGTCATGAAATGGCGCTGGCCGCTCCCTGGTCTCACCTCCTGGCATGCGCCAGCACCTGGGACAAGTGCTCGGCACTGCGGGTTCAAATCACACCCTCACCGCTTCTGCTCTCGGCCCCCTGGCCTTGGCTCGGCCTCGTGGATTCCACGGCCACTCCGCAAAAGGCCTATCTGTGTCACCTTGGTTTTCTTTACAATGTCATGGGGCGGGGGGGAGAGCACGCAGGACGTGTTCGGTGCTCGGACCAAAGCATCCTTCGTTTCTATAAGAGACAGGGTGCTTGTAACCCCAAGAGGAGGGTCCAAACATGGGGGCTCTGGGGAAAGAAGGCACAGCATTGTTGGGGTACACCAGACCTGTGAGGGTGTCCACGAGCTGGGTAGGATACAGATGCTGCTTTCAGGCCTCGTTTCCAGCCCTTTCCCTCCCTGGCTTCACATCCTCCCAGCAACTAGCACATTCAGGGGACAGAGAGAAGGTAAGGCTGGGACACTGCCCTGGCTCCTCCCCCTGCCAGACTCCTTCCCCCTCATTGGATCTTAGGCTGTACGTCACCTGTCAAGGAGACCTGAACAGCCAATAGAATGCAGCCTCTGTTCCCAGTAACTCTCTCCCTGACCCGCCCAGCACACACAGCATTCTCCAGAATCTCTTCCCTTTTGTATTATCTGTGGGACGTTCCTTGAAGGCCTCTTGTGTCACTTACTTGCCCAATGTCCCTCCGTCCCCCTCGGTCAACCAGTCAAGCCCAGGAGCCTTGTCTCCGCCTGGATCAACTCCCATGCCCCGAGCGTAACCAGATCTCAACGGATTCTCGGTGATCATGGCACAGAACGAGCCACCTTTCATTGAGTGTTGCCTTTAAGCCAACATCGTTCTCGCCGTGATCTAGCGAGGCTAGAAAAGCCCACCCTGCGGGGGGGGGGGTAAGGCGGGCACGTGCCAACCTGTTGAGCGCTTGGAGGTGACTCACAGGCCTCTTCCTGCCCCCACCCCACCCTACACAGGTTGTAGGTGAAGAGGACTTCCGGCGATGGGTCAGTTTCCGGCGTGAGGCCGAGGCCTCCCTGGACAACCGGGATGAGCTTCTCATGGAGACTGCGCAGCAGCTGGAGAACCACCTCACCTTGCTAGGTAAGCTGACGATGAATCGGCCCAGCACGCCAGCCTCACGCTCAACTCAGCCCTCCAGGGGAGGAAGAATTGGCTCTCAGGTGTCCCCCAGCTGGGACAGGCCTCACGGCTCCCCTGTCGCCTTTGCTCGTGGACACACCAGGAAATGTGTTTTCCATCCTCTCTCGTCCTGGCTGCCCCGGTTTATACATGGGCTCCAGGAGCCGCACCTTGCAGCCTGGGAGAGAAAGCTGCTTCTGTGTACCTGAACTCTAACGCAGGCCCGGGGAAGAGATGTGCTCTCCGGGCCAAGTCTCTAAACCAAACCAGCGCTCTGAGCACGCTGGATTATTACACAGAGACAAACTGCCAGGGTGAAATGGACAGCCAGCCGTCTGCGGCTGGAAATGAAGCTCCATTTGAAATGCAGATTTATTTTATTTTTTGCTTAATCACGGAGCAAGCTATTCGCTGTTGGAGGAATATACTCCTGGAGGGCCACGCGCACCTGCCACCGTTCAAGGCTGATGCACCGCATGTTAAGTCCGTCCCGAAGCGGGCCAGCATCTGAGTCCCGTTTAATTCAGCCATCTCTGGGAGGACAAGGGCTGGAGTCTTTCCTCTCCTCCCCATTGGTGGTAGAAATATCCAGATCCCCTTGGCAGAAGAGATTTCCCCCCCAAAAAAAAAGTTAATCTGGAAACACAAATTTAACTCCCTCCCTCTCCCGCCCAACACCCCTGAGAAACTTCCTTTGCTACTGAATCCATGGCGATTCTTCTAGGCTCAGAGCAAGCAGCAGTGTTCAGCCTTTCCTGCCCCTTCCCCCCTCCTCCTCTCCCCCCTTCCCCCCTCCAAACCCCCTCTCCCCCCTGCTTCCAGGCTAACCCTTCTCTTCTCCCCCTCCCTCCTCTCCCCTCCTCTTCCCCATCTCCTCCTCTCTCCCACTCCCTCCCCTCTACCTCCTCACGCTTCCCCATCTCCACCTTCATTCCTTCCCGCAGCTTTCTTTCCCTCTCTCCCCCCTCTCCTTCTGCTCTCCCTCTCCCCTTCTGTTTCCCTTCTCCCCCTTTTCTCCCATCTCTCCCCCCTCCCTGTGTCTTTCTCGGGCCTCATGGTGCCAGCCTAGCTGCAGTTGCTCTCCCCGGCGGTGAGAGGTGTGCATGCGTCACCCGTGGCCTTTCTGAGCATGAAGCTCCATCAGGATCCTTCCCTGAGGGCCTGTGAGCTCCGGGAAGGCAGGGTGCTCCCTCCTTCAGTGCTGGCCTGGGGCGGGGGGTGCTCATGTATGGAAGATCACCTCTGGTCCCTCCAGGAGCCACGGGGATCGAGGACCGGCTGCAGGACGGGGTCCCCGACACCATCGCTGCCCTGCGGGAGGCGGGGCTGCACCTCTGGGTCCTGACAGGAGACAAGCAGGAGACGGCGGTGAACATCGCGCACGCCTGCCGACTCCTGGATCAGACGGACACGGTGTACACCATTAACACCGAGAGCCAGGTGAGCCCCGGGTTCAAGTTCCAGGCCCCGCGGGAGACCCGGCCGTGGGTGTGTTGGGGCACACACAGGCTTAGTCCCTTTCCCAGCTCCGCCCTCACCGCCACACCACCTTGGGTTTTAGCGTGCTGAGATTACAGGTGTGCCCCACCAGGCCCGGCCCCATCTGCTGGCTTCCAACAGACTCAGGTCTAGAACCCCGCTGTCCAGCTGATGGTGCTAATCACATCCCACCATACTGACGCTCCCCGTGAAATGAATCTAAGCCTCAAACCACAACCGCAGCCCCCGTTGTGTCCGAGTTGGACCCCTAAAGGAGGAAGGGGATGCGCGAGGCTGGTAGGCTGGGATGGGATTGGGGAAGAGAGAAGCCAAATTCCACACTGGCCACCTTGCAGCCCGAATTCCTCACGGCAGTAAGACGTGTTGAGAAGGAAAGTGCAGTGGTGCTGGTGGCCAGCAGGGGGCAACCTGAGCACCGAGGGCGTTGGGGAAGAGGTGGGGGGAAAGGATGGGGAGGAGGTGGGGAAAGGTTGGGGAGGAGGTAGGGGGAAAGGATGGGGAGGAGCTGGGGGAAGGATGGGAAGAAGGTGGAGAAGGGAAGCCAGATCTCCATGAATCGGCTAATCTGGATATTAATCTAGAAATATGAGGAGGTTTATATTTGGATTTTATTCCATGAAGAAACCTCTAGATACCTATTTGTGAGGGTGTGTGTGTGTGTGTGTGTGTGTGTGTGTGTGTGTGTGTGTAATTAAAAATGCCCCAGGCCCCTTAGAAGACTCCTTTATTCTAGATTTAACGTATGAATTTTGCAAATTGAAAATAATCTCCGGGACGACTCTCGCTTTTACGGTTATACTGTGGGAAGGAAAGAACATCATTTGCGGCTCACTTCGGTGTTTGATTTCTGTGCTAATACTGATGCCAGCCCGCCCTGCATGGGAAGGAAATTCACTTTGCAAAGGTGCTCGGCTTTCCAGAGAATTCAGAAGAGGGAGCCCTCGGCAAACCTGAATGGGCATCGAATAGTCTTACCTGGTGGTGGTGGTGGTGATGTAAGGGGCTGGGAGAAAAATAAACAGAGTGAGCCTGTCATCCTAGCTACTCAGGAGGCTGAGATCTGAGGCTCTCACTTGGTTCAAAGCCAGCCCAGCCAAGAAAGTCCACGAGACTCTATCTCCAATTAATCACCAAAAAGAATCATTTGAGTTGTGTGGCTCAAGCGATCGAGCACTAGCTTTGAACAAAAGTAACTCAGGAATAGCACTCAGGGCCTGAGTTCAAGCCCCAGGACTGGTACACACACACACCAAAAAGAGAAAAGAAAAGAGGTACAAGCCTGCATAAAATATGGTGATTTTCTACCAGCACATTATGACCACTTCCTGTTTCATGATGACCTGTATCCCGCGCCAGCTACACTGAGCTATTGCTGTTTCTGTTGGCCAGCAGGATGTCCGGTTTGGGTACCAGATTAATATGGCTTTGATGCTGTTTCAGATGCTGCAGCGGAACGTAACAAACCAGAGAGAATGGAACACCACCTCCGTAAAAAACCCTTCAGCAGCCATTTAGAAGGCTGTTAATCCACCATGACTTACTAATCCCCTGTGATATCGGCCTCTCGCTAGGAAACCTGTGAGTCCATCCTCTCCTGCGCACTGGAAGAGGTGAAGCAATTGCAGGAACCATCGCAGCCACCTGCTGAGACCTCATCCACCGCTGCTGCTGCTGCTGCCGCCCCGGGTGCTATGCTTCCCCAAGCTGGACTGGTCGTGGACGGGAAGACGCTGAACGTCATTTTCCAGGGGAACCTGGAGAAGAAGTTTCTGGAGTTGACCCAGTATTGCCGGTCTGTCCTGTGCTGCCGTTGCACGCCACTGCAGAAAAGCATGATGGTCAAGCTGGTGCGGGACCACTGTGGCGTCATGACGCTGTCTATAGGTGCGGCTGGCGGGGCTGACATGTTGGGGGGTGGGGGAACCCTTGCCTTCGTAATCACAAGCTCAGGATGGCAGCCCAGACATTACAGATGAAGCACAGGCCCAGCAAAGGTGAAACCCAAGCTCTTGAAATTGGCAGGTTGGCCAAAGAAAACTCAGGAGCATGAAGGTCTCGAATGAGAGCATGCAACCAAGCTGGTCACTTTGCCAGCAGCAAGACGTACCCACAGCTGGCTCTGGGTAGATACTTCTTCCCCTCTGAGATGATCATAGGGGCCCACAGAGTCCATGTGCTTCTGAGGGTTGAAGGCTGGTAAGGAGATTCAAATATTTTTTTTTAAAGCAGAAAACTGCAGCCAGGTCAGCGCTGGGGGCTCACGCCTGTCATCCTAGCTACTCAGGAGGCTGAGATCTGAGGATCGCAGTTCAAAGCCAGCCTGGGCAGGAAAAGTCCGTGGGCCGCTTATCTCTTGTACTAGAGTAAGAGGTCCAGAGCTGCTTTATTGTGTGGTCTCTGGTCAGTCACACTGGATGCTTCCCATCTGATGAACCAAAATACGCAGGAAACAAACTTCACGCGACACGCCCCTCCCCCTTTACTTCCCTTCTCCCCGCCTCAGTTATACCTACAGTCAACTAAGGCCCTAAAAGTGATAGAGAAAACTCTACAAAGAAACCATTTGTAGGGTTTTGTGTGTGCTTGCTTTGTGCCAGTCCTGGGCTTAAATTCAGGGCCTGGGTGCTCTCCTGGAGCTTTTGCACACTACCACGTGAGCCACAGCTCCTTCCAGTATTTTTGGGGGAGAGGGCCATAGTTAATTGGAGATAAGAGTCTCACTTGACTTTCTTGTCCGGGCTGGCTTTGAACTGTGATCCTCAGATCTCAGCCTCATGAGTAACTAGGATGACAGGCGTGAGCCACCGGCTCAGTGAGCCTGGCTCAGTTCATGGGTTTTAAATAACTTCGACGATAGCATGTTTTGAACCATCACCTTCTCCTATTAGCGAATGTAGGTCATCTTTTGTTGTGCCTGATTTTTAAACGTAAATGAAATTAGCTATTTTTATTATAACAATTGATTGTAACCTAGAATGCATAATTCATTGTTATCGTTATGCATGTACAGGAAAAACCTAGTCTCCAGGGCTCAACACTGCCCATATCTTGCCTGTCCGCTGGGTGTCGGGGAACACGTCCAACAGAGAAGGGTGGACTTTCTTCCTTGGCCCACATTTCTCCAGATGGCACCTTCTCCCTAGAGAGGCATGGAAAGACAATTTCTCTGCTAGCATTTCAAATGAGATCCAACTGGGCGAGAGAGCGCAGACTCAGGAGGTGAAAACAAGAAGATGGAGAGTTCAAAGCTAGCCTAGGCTAGTGAGACTCTTGCTCCAAAAACAACTGTATGGTTGTGTGTGCGTGTGCGTGCGTGTGTGTGTGTGCGTGTGTGTGTGACTATCTACAGCCTTACCTCAGGCCTCCAGAAACTATTTGATTGCATAAAAACTGTAACTGCTGGGTGCCAGTGGCTCACGCCTGTCATCCTAGCTACTCAGGAGGCTGAGATCTGAGGATCATGGTTCAAAGCCAGCCCAGGCAGGAAAGTCATTGAGGCTCTTATCTCTAAGTAACCACCAGAAGTGGCGCTGTGGCGCAAAGCGGTAGAGCGCTAGCCTTGAGCAAAAGCAGCTCAGGGACAGCGCCCAGGCCCTGAGTTCAAGCCCCAGAAAGGTTGGGGCGGAGGGGCTGTGTACCGAATGTTTCTCAATGAACAAGGTCACACTCATTTCCTTCAATGCAGAAGCAAGGCTGCTTAGCCCTCGTTCAGAGTGTCTCCCATGAGTTGGTTCTCCTCACTTTCCGATTGTTGGGACGTGGCCAGCATTTCAAGTTAGACTGTGTTGAGGACGTTCTGTGGGCTCTAGAATCAAGAAGAGCTGAATTCCAGTTCTCCTGTGTTCCTTCTCTAGAAGGATTACCCTTCCCCGAGCCTCTGCTGTAATTCTCCATGGGTACTTTCATACAGATCTTTCCAGCATCTGCAAAGGCTTCTTTGTGAACTATTAGGGACCGTCTGGTGCTTTCCTAATCCTCAATTCTGTGTCCAGAAAAAACAGACACCAGATAAAACATGTTGGGTCAGGGGTAAAAAAAGGAAAAGTAGGGTTTCCTGGGCATAGAAGAAGACACTTCCTACGGGCCAAAAACTACAGCTAACCTCCTGGGGGACTATTCCTCTATCCCGGGATAGAGGCTTGGACACTTGGGGACACTTCAGAGCCTTGTGATTGTCACCGGGCCGTTGGATGAGTGACCTACCTCTCTCCTTTCAGGTGACGGAGCGAACGACGTCAGCATGATTCAAGCCGCGGATGTTGGCGTCGGGATATCAGGACAGGAAGGCATGCAGGTACCGCGTGCTCCAGCTGCGCCGGCTTCTTCCCCGCTCTCCCTCCTCCTCTGGAGAGTTGACGCTTGCCCGCAGTACCTGGAGCCACCTTTCCCTCTGGGGGTCCTGTCCCCACCCCTCCCAGAGCCTCACACACATCCAAAGCTGCCCTTCCTAAACCATGACAGATACGAGGACCCGGAAAACCCTCTTCCGTTTCTATTTAGACTGGACGGCAAGGCTGCACGGTGGATTTCTCAGGCTGGACCTCAGCTACTCAAAAGCCAGTTTGGAACGCACATAGTCACCTACACTATTACCCTTGCTTCCCCCTACAAATGACCAGAGCGAGCCGGGCGCCGGTGGCTCATGCCTCTTGTCCCTAGCTACTCAGGAGTCTGAGATCTGAAGATGGCGGTTCAAAGCCAGGCCGGACAAAAGTCCATGGGACTTTCATCTCCAATGAACCACCAGCAAACCAGAAGTGGCGCTGGGGCTCACAGCCATAGAGCACTAGGCTTGAGCAAAAAAAGAGCTCAGAGAGAGCACCCAGGCCCTGAGTTCAAGCCCACAATGGACAACAATAACAGTAATGATGATGATTAATTAAAAATAATACACGTGGAGACATGGCTCCACTGGTAGGACACTAGTCTTGAAAGAAAATGCCAAATGAGGTTGCAAGGCCCTATATTCGAGCCTTAGTACCCGTACATGCGTGTGCACACACACATACACACACACTTCTATGTTGATCTCTTTTGTTTTTCTGTCAGTCATGAGTCTTGAACTCTGGGCCTGGGCACTGTCCCTGAGCTCTTCAGCTCAAGGTAAGCGCTCTACCACTTGAGCCACAGCGCCACTTCCGGTCTTCTGGTGGTTCATTGGAGATAAGAGTCTCACAGACTTTCCTGCCCAGTCTGGCCT
This sequence comes from Dipodomys ordii, assembly GCF_000151885.1. Lineage (NCBI taxonomy): Eukaryota > Metazoa > Chordata > Mammalia > Rodentia > Heteromyidae > Dipodomys > Dipodomys ordii. The sequence continues at coordinate 5,904,153 of NW_012267328.1, forward strand.
TGAACTTCGATCCTCAGATCTCAGCCTCCTGAGTAGCTAGGATGACAGGCGTGAGCCACCAGCGACCTCAGAATTCTTAATACCAACTGGATCTTAATATGAATTCCAGTGGGAGAAGACACACCTCAGATGGCTGTCCCGCCATCCCTGGTCCCGTTGGTCTCGGGGTGGGGGGCACGGGGGGGAGGGCAGAGGGGGCCCCAGTTTGAGTAGTAGCTGAGTGGAAGCGTTTGTTTCTGTTCTCCCCGGCAGGCCGTTATGTCCAGCGACTTCGCCATTTCCCGCTTCAGGCACCTGAAGAAGCTCTTGCTGGTGCACGGACACTGGTGCTACTCGCGCCTGGCCCGGATGGTGGTCTACTACTTCTACAAGAACGTGGTCAGTAGCCCTGGGCCGCCTCCCGCCCTGGCACAGAGTCCCTAAAAGCTGCAAGCCAAGGCAAGCATTAGAACCGACTGGTGGCTCCCGCCTATAATCCCAGCTGCTCAGGAGGCTGAGATCTGAGGATCGCGGTTCCAAGCCAGCCTGGGCAGAAAAGTCCATGAGACTCTTATCTCTAATACATTATCCCAAAGAAGCTAGATACAGAGCTGTAACTCAAGAGGTAGAGTGTTAGCCTTGAGCAAAAGCAGCTCGGGGACAGCGCCCAGGTCCTGAATTCAAGCCCCAAGACCTGTAATCAAAAAGACACAAAGAAAACCTGGCAGAGCGCTTGCTTAAAATAGTTGGTGGTGAGGGCTGGGAAGGTGGCTCAGTGGTAGAGCGCTTGCCTTGCATGCCTGAGGCCCTGGGTTCGATTCCTCAGTACCATATGAGCAGAAAAAGCCAGAAATGGCCTTGTGGCTCAAGTGGTAGAGCGCTAGTCTTGAGCTGAAGAGCTGAGGGACAGCGCCCAGGCCTAGAGTTCAAGCCCCATGACCAACAACAACAATGAAAAAAATAGCTGGTGGTGAGCAGCAGTGGGTATGTTAGCATAGAGTTGCTCAGTTCTCCGTTCCTTACCTCAAGGATCTGTATATTTAATACACACACCTCCAACCAGGAATCTCCAAATACAAGATGATTCCTCTTTGCCTAAGGAAAAAAGGGAGGTTGACACTCGAGCGTGCTGGAACAGAGACATTAGCCAAGGCCACGCCACAGAGAGCGCTTCTCCTCTTGCTGTTAGTGCTCTGTGACTCGGTGGGCCTGGCTGGGAAGCGAGCCTTCCTATAAGTTCCGTGCACATGTACGTAAACAGCTGTCCCCCCACAAATAGTAACGTGGACCCCCATCAACCGCACAGTCAGTCATTTTTGCTCAGCCAGTCGATGCAAACAAGCCAAAGCCCGCGTGCTTACTATCCGAATCTGGATCGTCCACGGCCTCTGTCCTGCATGGCACTGGTGAATCCGGGAAGGACACAGCTCCAGCAGCCGCGCGGTCACAGCTTCCGTGATTGCTCTGTCCAGCCTGACGCCAGGCTCAAAACCTCAGCGGTGACGCTGACACGTGGCTGCCGTATCGACCACCGGCGCGTGGGCAGCGTCGACTTTGCACACTGGAAAGAAACGAATTTCAGAGCAGATGAAGATCCTGCCTGCGCTCGGATGTGAACCATGAATTCATTCCTCACTCCATAGAGGAGGAGGATGGAGGAAGAGGAGGAGGAGGAGGGTTTTCACTCCCCCCCCCCCAGGAAAGAAGTATTTTCTTCTGTGCAGGTGTCAGGTGCTTAGAAGAATCTCACTGGTGTGCACTAGAAAAAGAACTTAGAACCGGGCACAGTGGCTGCTGTCTGTGAGGCTAGCTACTCCGGAGGTAGAGATTGAAAGCCTGCTCAGATGAGAGGTTCATGAGACCCAATCTCAGCCTCCTACAACAGCTGGGTGAGGTGGTGTACGCCTGTCGTATCCGCTCTGGGAGCGCAAAAGGGGGAACATGTTCCAGACTGGCCCAGGCATACACTGAGACCCTACCCAAAAAACAAAAAGCAAAGCCAGGCGCCAGTGGCTCATGCCTGTAATCCTAGCTACTCAGGAGGCTGAGATCAAGATCAGGGTTCGAAGCCAGCCCAGGGAGTCCATGAGACTCTGATCTCCAATAAACCACCGCCAAAAAAGCCCGGTGACAAAATGATGTCCAAAAAGACTTGAACAGGTGGCCTGACACTCTGTGGATTGAAAATCAGGTCTCCTCTCTCCCTCCCTCCCTCCCTTCCTCCCCCCCCCTCAGTGGACTTAACTTGCATTCGTTTGCTGGCCTTGCTGGGCTCCCTGTGTACCCCCAAAGCTCAGGGTGAAGGACAGAAGTAGTCTTGGGCCCGGAGGGGCCTCTCACCCACCCCGCTCTGCCCGCAGGGCTCCCTGTGTACCCCCAAAGCTCAGGGTGGAGGACAGAAGTAGTCTTGGGCCCGGAGGGGCCTCTCACCCACCCCGCTCTGCCCACAGGGCTCCCTGTGTACCCCCAAAGCTCAGGGTGGAGGACAGAAGTAGTCTTGGCCCGGAGGGGCCTCTCACCCACCCCGCTCTGCCCGCAGTGCTACGTCAATCTGCTCTTCTGGTACCAGTTCTTCTGCGGCTTCTCCGGCTCCACCTTGATCGATTACTGGCAGCTGATCTTCTTCAACCTCTTCTTCACCTCCCTGCCCCCCATCATCTTTGGAATCCTCGACAAAGACGTCTCTGCCGAAACACTCCTGGCGTTGCCCGAACTCTACAAGAGTGGCCAGAACTCCGAGGTACGTGGGGTTCCGGGGGTGGGGAGGGGACAGGGTAGCCCCGCATCACCCTGGCCTCCGAACCTCCCTGGAGGCCGGGAAACCCTGCCTTGTGGCCACTGAGCTGCTGCTTCAGCGCCCGTGTGGCTCTGAATAACTCTTCCCATGTCTGCAAGTACAGCAATTACACACTCGAGGCCCAGTTACTAGTCTGTTTTCTGTATTTTATGGTTGGTCATGGGGCTTGAACTCAGGGCCTGGGCGCCGTCCCTGAGCTTTTTGGCTCAAAGTTGTTGCTTTACCACTTTGAGCCACAGCTCTATGTACAGGGGTTTTTTTGTACATTTTTTAGTGTAAACATGCTGTACAGAGGGGTCACAGTTACATGAGCAAGGTAATGAGTACATTTCCTATTGGACATGGTTGCCTCCTCCCTTGTTTTCCCCCTACCACCCCTTCCCTCCCACCTCCACAACTACCCCACCAGCATGGACAGTTTTCTGGTGGTTCATTGGCGATAAGAGTCTCATGGACTTTCCTGCCCAGGCTGGCTTTCAACGTCGATCCTCAGATCTCAGCCTCCTGAGTAGCTAGGATGACAGGCGTGAGCCACCAGTGCCTGGCTTGATTTTTGTTTCTATGAATACCTGGAGCTGGGTAAGAGAGAGAGAAAGACGTTTCGTTTGGCTCACATCTGTGGGGGCTGATATTCCGAGATCAGGGCAGCCCCGTGTGTTCAGAGTTTGGGGAGGGGGTCCCGCGGCTTCGCCCCTGCCGGACATGCTCATGGAGGGAAGAAGTGAGCGGCCAGAGAGATTCAACTTGCTCTTGTGGGAACTGTAAAAGCCATCAGGTGAATTTCTAGAACTCTCCCAGGCAACCTGGAGGGCATCGATAGTTGCTCCCGCTTGCCAGAGGAGAGGGGGCCGCGGCTCTTTGGAGGGAAGTGTCCGAGGGCTCGGCCCCTTGACAGCCCGGATGAGAGAGGCACAGGCCAGACCTGGGAGGGCCCAGCATTAATCCAGGCCGAAGGCCACAGGCAGGAACAGAAAGCGACCACACAGCGCCCGGCCGTTCACCCTAGGTGGATCATCATTTCACCCTGGCAAGGGCTGCAGGGGACACAGCAAGGCGGAAAGGCAGGCCTGATGGGAGATGGGGTCTAAAGCGGCTGAGTTCTCCCTCCTGGAATCCCACGGGCCCGGCCTTGGCCGGCCTCTCCCTTCCAGACGCCGAGCTAACTGTAGAATCTCGGCCTGTACCGAGTTTGCACTAGTCTTAGCTACAGAGCTGATGGATGAGCCGTCATCCATGACAGAACTTTCTGGATACAAGGAACAATGGCATCTAAGTCCTCTTCTTGAATCTCCTGCAAGGAAAGAAAGAGGTTTCTTTTTAATCTACATGTTTTTTTAAATGCCAGTACAAGGACTTGTACCCAGGGCTTAGGCACTGTCCCTAAGCTTTTTAGCTCAAGGCTGATGCTCTACCCCTTGAAGAATTTCATAGGTTTTCCTACCCAGACTGTCTTTGAACTAGGATCCTCAGATCTCCGTCTACTGAGTAGCTAGGATGACAGTTGTGACCCACCTGCTCTTTTTATCCACAATTGTGTGCAAAAAAAAAAAAAAGCAAGCCAGGCACCAGTGGCTCACACCTGTCATCCTAGCTACTCAGCAGGCTGAGATCTGAGGATCACAGTTCAAAGCCAGCCCAGGCAGGGAAGTCTGTGAGACTCTTATTTCCCATTAACCACCAGAAAACCGAAAATGGTGCTGTGGTTCAAGTGAGGGAGCACTTGCCTTGAGCTGAAGAGCTGAGGGACAGCGCCCAGGCCCTGAGTTCAAGCCCCACGACCAACAACAACAAGCCATTCTTAGAAAGTTCAGTCATTTTTCTCAAGGTCACACAGTGTGGGGCAGGCCTGGGACTTGATCACCACCTATACACACACACACACACACACACACACACACACACACACGTGCTCTTCCTCACTCCACCCTCTGGCTAAGCTGCGGGCATTGCAAATGACCCATCCAGCACCCACCCACACCTGGGCATGTGCTTCCTCGCAGTGCTACAACCTGGCGACCTTCTGGATCTCCATGGTGGATGCATTCTACCAGAGCCTCGCCTGCTTCTTCATCCCTTACCTGGTAAGTCCCAGGTCCCAGCTGGCTCTGGTGACGTGAAACTCCAGACCAGCCTACCCACAGCACCTGAGGAACCAAAACACTTTCCCCCACGTACTTTCCTCTCTGGTGGCTCTTCCAAAAACCAAAGGCCGTCACTGTCATGAAGCCGATCGTTTTTCTCTTCCTAGCAAAAAAAAAAAAACCAAAGTGGGCCCGTAGGCAGGCAGATTTACCCATGTTGTCTAATTTACCTCAGTCCCCACTATTCCTCTCTGTCTCCCATTGCGTTTCTTTAAGGCATTTACTGTTTGATTGCTGGTGGAATGAGAATTGAGAACCCTCGATTTGTGCATGGATTTGGGCTCCAGGGGTCAAAGCTACAGGTGTTCCAGCAGTTAAGTTTTTGCTACCAAGGGAATACTAGTTGTCTTAAACAGCAGTTGTGGAGAAGAGAGGCTACCCAGCTCACCTGCCTTGAATCCCCACTTGAAACAGGATTTACAAGCCATAGGATTCCTCTGGTCTTCCCAGACAGGACGTGGGGACTTTCAGCCACAGAGCTTGCTTACGGCGCTGCTGAGCTCCTGTCATTTTGCAGCTAAAAACATGGTGGGAGAGACAGACATCATCTGTTTTGTTCAGATTTCCTGGCTGGCAGCACCCTCCCTGGCCAGTCCACACACACACACACACACACACACACACACGCACGCACACACACACACACACACACACACACGCACACACACACACACGCACACATGCACACACACACACACGCACGTATGTTTGCTGCTTCCTGCTTTGTCTTTTGCAGGGACACACACTCAGCACCCCCACACAAGGCCAGTTGAGGATTTCTCCAAAGCCACCACGTCCAACCCCAGTTCTGACTTTACCTGCAGCGCACTCCCTCGTGCTGGCTCTGTGCGGGTTCAGCTGCTAACCTCTCGTCTGTGGTCTCCGGCTTTGTCTTTGCTCCTACTAGTGCTTCAGCTTCCTCGTCCTTGAAGAATCCTCGGCTATTAGCCTGGTGACTGGCAGAGGCTTGGGAAATCTTCTTTCCTTTTTTTCCTTTTCTGGTGGTACTGAGTACTCGCTGGGCAGGCACTCTACCTCTTGAGCTATTCTACCAGCCCTTGTTGGATCATGCTTGATGGCCTGGACCGCGATCCTCCCATTTGTGTTTCCTTAACTCATCGGGGACCACAGATGTGCGCTACAGCACCCAGCTAGTAATCCACGCTATTCATGACTGTTCATGTCCAGGCTGGCCTAGAACCAGCAGCTGTCCATCTCTGCCTCCCAGCTAGCTAGGATTGACAGGTTGGAGCTAGCTCTCCTGGTTTTCAATGTCCCTGGTTTGTTTGAGGGGGGTTTGGGGGGAGATGGTACTTGGTGCTGGAACTCAAGAGGCCTCACATTTACTAGTTGGCCTATACCCGTAAGTCAGTCGTGCGTCTGGTACCTTTTTCATTCCATCTTTCTACAGCATGGGTTTACCACCTTCATCATGCTTCCTCCCGGCCATTTCTTCCTCTCCACTCATCTCTCCTCTTGGTTGTTCCCCAGGGGGTGCACATAGCCCCTTCTCGTCCCATTCCCCCTCCCTCCGTGACCCCTGCCCTTCCCAAAGGCTGCACCCGACTCCCGAGGCACAAGTGGTGACGCCCACTGGCTCCTTTTCAGACCTACCGAGACTCTGACATCGACGTCTTCACCTTCGGGACTCCGGTCAACACCATCTCGCTCACCACAATCCTCCTACACCAGGCCATGGAGATGAGGACGTGGGTAAGGGTAGCGGAGCCCCTCTGTGAACCAGGATGGACTTGAATGAACGTCCTGTTGGATGGCTATGGAACCCACAGTCACTCCCCTGACCTGTATCAATAGGGGTGTCATGGTCATTCCAGTATAAATAGGGGGATTGTGTTCCAGGCCAGCCCGGCAAAAAAAAGAAAGAAAGCAAAGACCCTAATCTCTTAGAGAACCAGAGCAAAAAGGGCTAGAGATAAGACTCCTGTAGTAGAGTTAATCCATTGTTCTCTCTTAACCTTTCAAAATGCCACACCAAGCGCTATCAGGCCTCAATTATGGACTATGTGGGTTTTGAGACTGAAGATTCTCCAGCTTTGGCCACTTAAAGCACATAACCATCTGTTTCTCAAAGCATGTAACCATCTGTGGCAGAAGGGTACTGAAGCTGGGCACTGGTGGCTCACACCTGTAATCCTAGCTTCTAAGGAGGCTGAGATCTAAAGATCACCAAAGCCAGCCCAGGCAGGAAAGTCCATGACACTCTTTTATTTCTTTTTGTCCACCATGGAGCTTGAAGTCAGGGCCCGGGCACTGCCCTGAGCTCTTTTGTTCAAGGCTAGAGCTCTACCACTTTGAGTCACAGCACCACTTCTGGTTCGTTGGAGATAAGTCTCATGGACTTTGCTGCCTGGGCTGGCTTTGAATTGTGATCCTCAGATCTCAGCCTCCTGAATAGCTAGAATGACAGGCATGAGCCATTGGCACCCAGCACCATGAGACTCTTATCTCCAATAAACTACTCAGAAAAAAAAAAAACAGAAGTGGTGTTGTGGCTCAAGTGGTAGAGCTCTAGCCTTGAGCCAAAGAAGCTTAGGGAAGCCGGGTGCTGGTGGCTCACGCCTGTAATCCTAGCTACTCAGGAGGCTGAGATCTGAGGATCGCAGTTCAAAGCCAGCCCGGGCAGGAGAGACCGTGAGACTCCTATCTCCAATAAACCACCAGAAAACCGGAAGTGGTGCTGTAGCTCAAGTGGTAGAGCGCTGGCCTTGAGCTGAAGAGCTGAGGGACAGCACCCAAGCCCAGTGTTCAAGCCCCACAACCGACAAAAAAAAAAAGAAGCTTAGAGATAACACTCAGGCCTGTGTTCAAGCCCCAGGACAGGCACCAAAAACAAAAAAGTGGAGGGTGGGGAGGTGATCTATCTGTATTCCTAGCCCAAACAGCCACTCTGTACCAGGTACCCCAAGAATTACTGATGATTTCTGTTATTCTCTAGAAAGAAAAGAACCTACCTCCTTTAGAGGTGCAGCTGAGCTGTTATCCCTGGGTAGAGGGGGCGGGGGAGGGGAAGAATGAATGTGTACATACATGTATGTATGTGTGCGTGTTTCTTGGGTTTGAACTCAAGGCCTTGCAAACTACTGGGCAGGCACTTTCCTGCTGAGCCACGCTTCCAGCCTTGGTACACAGAATTCCAGTCGCTGCTTCATAGCTGTCTCTGAGCTGGATTGTGGACTAGATTGTCACCGTCCAGCTCACTAGTAGCCACGTGGATGTTTGCTTTACAGCAACCCCCACTAAATGGCTCGCCCGCCTGGAGTCTCTGTGTGTGTGTGTGTGTGTGTGTATGTGTGTGATCTCCAAGAGGTGTAAAGTTATCCCAGTAGCCATGTGACCCTAAGTTGGGGGTAAGTTAGCCCCAAACTGTGACTTTGCTGCCCAGATCCCAACCTTCCACTGTTATCTTCTCCTGGCAGACCGCCATCCACTGGCTCGTCCTCGTGGGCAGCTTCCTGATGTACTTCGTTGTGTCCCTCGTGTACAACGCCACCTGCGTCACCTGCAACAGCCCCACCAACCCCTACTGGGTGATGGAAAGGCAGCTCTCGGACCCCACATTCTACCTCGTCTGCATCCTCACGCCAGCCGTGGCTCTTCTCCCGAGGTCAGTCCTGGCGCCCGCTCCCCCCCCAAACCCCCCCAGCTGCCTGAATCTGTGATCCTGCTTCCTGCCCCTTTCTGCTCTTTTTTTTTTTTAATAAGGTGGCTCACGCCTGTCATCCTAGCTCCTCAAGAGGCTGAGATCTGAAGATCATGGTTCAAAGCCAGCCTGGGCAGGAAAGTCCAGGAGACTCTTACCTCCAATGAAGCACCAGAAAACCGGAAGTGTGCTGTGGTTCAAAGTGGTAAAGCCACTTGCCTTGAGCAAAAGAGCTCAGGAACAGTGTTCAGGCCCAAGTTCAAGCCCCACGACCAACAGAAAATAAATAAGGCCTTTTTACCTGGATCAGGCTGACCTAGGAGTCTCCTAGTTGCTACTTCCTGCTCTAGCTAGGTGGGATACAGGAATGTGTCATTATGCCCAGCTTTTTCTGTTGAGATGGGGAAGGATGGCCTTGAACGATGAGCCTCTCTCATCTCCCTGTCCCAAGCTTGAGCCGCGGGCACCTGCTGTGATTGGGTTTTGGATGGGACCCCCGAGTCTATTTTTTTTTTTTGCAGGGACAGAAAGAAATAATGGACAGGGGGTGGGACAAATAACATGGACTCGGGTCCCCGGTGAGCCACCGGGCGACACTGTGACCGAGTCTCCTGCCTCAGCAGGGACCTCTGTGAAATGGGAGCCACGAGGCCCCGCCTCTCCCACGCAGAAGAGGCGTGCTGATGCACAGACAATGGAAGGAAGCACTTCTGCCCCCGCTCCCGCCTCTCCCCCGAAAGGGAGCATCTTACATGAAACGGCCGCTTTGCAATGCCCAGCACAGTCATTGCAGACGCCTCCCGACGCATCAGATCATTTGGCTTCCTTAGCCAAACCCATTCCTCCTGCCCACCACTCAGCCACAAGTTTCATGGCGCTCACCTTACCTGCACATGGCTCTTCCCATCAGCCGAGAGTCGGGTCCCTTTTATTCATGGGGACAGCTGAAGTCCCAGGAGAGAGAGTAAGGTCTGGTGTCTTCATCTGTATCCAGGGAACACCAGAAACAGAGATATTTGTTGTCCAGTGTACTGCCACACAGGGAGAGACGCTGTGAGCCAGGCATCACTAGCGGATCCCAGCAAACACCAAAGAGGCTTCTTACATCGATTAAGGTGACTGCGTCCTCATAAGCTTAAGAGACCACTCACTCACTGCATATGCTATCCATCATTGATCAAAACATCCCCATGTGGCCAGCCATATGGAGACTGCAGGACTGTGTTACGAGTATCCAAGACAGTTGGCTAGTGGAGTTTGTTGTGTTATTCCTGCTCACTAGAGGTACTGGCTTAGATCTGAGAATCGTCTAGTCACAAGGGCAGTAAAGAAGGTCTTGGAGCCAGGCACTGGTGGCTCACACCTATAATCCTAGCTACTCAGGAGGCTGAGAGCTGAGGATCATGGTTCAAAGCCAGCCCAGGCAGGAAAGTCCATGACACTCTTATCTCCAATGAGCCACCAGAAAACCAGAAGTAGCACTGTGGCTCAAAGTGGTTGAGTACTCACCTTGAACAAAAAAAAAAGCTCAGGGACAGTGCCCAGGCCCTGAGTTCAAGCCTCACGACTAACAAAATAAAGATGATGATGATCCTGGATCTTTCTTGCGCTGTTTGTGTGCCTTTCAGTGTGGAGATTCCAGAAGTCCAGGAGACACCAGAAAACATCTTTTGTTTATGTTTTATTTCCTACCAGGTTCTTTATCCTGTCTCTGCATGGCACTTTGGGGAAGTCCTTGATCTCAAGAGCTCAGAAAATCGACCAGCTGCCCGCCAACGAAAGGAACCTGGCGATCCAGAACTGGCAAAGCAAACAGAGGCCTTCTCCGACCCCGGCGGGGAATCAGCCCACCCCTCGTCCAGAGCCACCTGTCCCTGAGCAATACTTAAGAACCAGCACCCCGAAGAGCAGCAGACCTCCCGGGCTGGGGCAGCGGTACAGCAGGGATGACAGCTGCCCGGGGGACGGCTTGGGTACACTCTGCTCCGGGGAGCACCTCCTGGGGACAGACAGGACTGTGGTCCCCAGAGGTTACTGTAGGGAGCGGAGCGGTGGGAGCCGGCACTCCTGCCGGGGCAGCCATCGCCGGTCCCAGAGCTCGCTGACCATCTGAGACACGGGCGCGATCTGTACAAACCCCGAGGAGACCCTCACCGGCCACGGAACCCAGCACCTCTTCCTCTTTGGAGAAGAAATGCTCCAGGCTGCTTCCTCCCCCCCCCACCACCACCAGACTCCACTTCCTGCCCCCCACCCCCCAATAAAGACAAGAAAACCAGTGAACCTCTCATGTGCTGCTGCTGCACGCAATGGCCTCAGGATGTGGGCTTTTTCCAGAGGAGGCCAGGCTGCAGTTGCCTGCAGTGCTCACGGGTTGTTCTTTTTAAGCCAAACCCATTCTCCTGGCAATCGAGCTAGAAGTTTCCAAGACTCCCAAGAAGTGGATCGATGCACAGCACCCTGATAGCATCGAGAAATGACTGGGCTGGTCAAACCCATCACCTCGCCCTTCGGTACCAAGAGATCGACTTGCAGAAGAGGCTTGAATATTCCCGACCTTCATTGCAAAGTCCCCCAAGGATGGCTCTCTGCAGAGAGCCGGGCTGCCTTCTCGTCTCTAAACCAAGAAAGAACACAGCGAAACGTGAAAACGCTACATTTGAACTCACTCCCACAGACAGTTTGAAGGGATGTGGGGTCACAACTAGTGTACAAGCGGGGGGAGCAGGGGCCCCGAAGACCCTGTTCCAACTGGTGGACTGAGTGTCACCCCATTCACGAGTCTTCAAGTGGACATAAACAACACTCTTGTTAAAGCTATTTATCCTATTTATTTAGAACAAGAGAAGTGAGAAGTCAGAAGATCTCGTCTGTACTCAGGATACTGACCGAGCAACTCTGAGCCCAAACAATAATGACATTAAGACAATGTCACCTCTATCTCGTTCACTTTAACCCCAGAATAGCACCACAAGGATGGCATCAGGCCATGTGTCAGTTAAATTAAGGAATCCGAGGCTGTCTTATTTCCTAGGGAAAAGGAAAATTATGTACACTGCATATTCCTGGGGCGCTAAATGCCAAAACAAAAAAAAAAAGTCAAGATAGTACTTAAATAAAACAATAGATGCCAGACTTGTTTGTCATTGATTATCAAAAGAAACTACCTGCTGGGCACCAGTGGCTGTCATCTGTGATCCTAGCTACTCAGGAGGCTGAGACCTAGGACCATGGTTCAAAGTCAGCCCAGGCTGGAAAGTCTACGAGAGTCTTATCTCCACAGGAAAACCAGCAGAAGAGCTGTGTCTCAAAGTGATAGAGTGCGGCTCTTGAGCAAAGAAGCTCAGGGACAGTGCCCAGGTCCTGAGTTCAAGCCCCACAGCTGACAGAGGAAAAAAAAAGAAATTAGCTCTCCTGTGGGTAATGATAGCCTAGAACAGTCCGGAAATGCCACTGTGTTCCCCATCCTGATACTAGTGCCTTGGATGAGGTGGTGAAGCTAAGGGATGGGATACGAACATGACAACTCTGTACCTGTCACAGCCACCACCGTGTGCAAGCCTACACACGCTCAACGAAATCAAGTTGACAGGTGGCAGACTGACCTGGCCCTGTGGCTGCCATGGGCATCCTGGACTGGAGAAAACACTCGGAGCATCTCCCAAAGCCACCACCCCACACCTCCTCGGCCATTTCTGTCATGCATTGCCCACGCTGGACAGCAGGCCGGCCCTCCACGGTACCCCACATGGAGATTCCAGGGGGGGACAGGGGAGAAGAACAGATTCACATACCAGGAGACCTAATCGTGATTGATTTCTCCAAACAAGGCAATCTGTCAAAATGTGGACCTCAGGGCCTCTTCTTTCCCCCCCCCCCATGGGATCCCTATTGCTCATAACCAGAAAAGAGCCAAGCAGAAAATTCTAGAACAGGACAGAGCAGTGGACTCAAGAGACCCATGTGTGACTCTTAGTTCTGGCCCAAGAGTCTTGGATCTTTAAGATCCAAGTACTCGAAGCAGGGTACCACACTGGCCAAAGCTGGAGAGAATTGACCTACCTCCAAGTTTGGCACAAGGACCGAGTTTGAATCCCATGAGCACCATCTGTGATAACCATTAACACCACGGGACTTTTACCTAGGCGCTAAGAGGGAAAGAGGTCATGGGGACATAGAGAAAAATACTTGATGGCTTTCCCAATATGCCAACACTCCAGCACGGCTCATTGTGTCCAGTGACCGCCATCTTGGTTTCCCCGACACGTTCCCAGTTTACAGAGTTCCACAGCCTGAAAACCAGGTCAAAATGGACACAACATCTCCCCTACTCTTTCCAACTGTGACCCATGTTGGGGGGAGATGGGAAGCTCCCCCACAGCAATGCTAATGAGGGCACTCTACATTTTTATATACGTGTGGTCTGTATGGCCGATTGCCTGGAAATACAGCACCTTTTTTTTTAAGGAAAACGTAATAAATGTGAAGTTACCTGAAAGTCCTATTATTCTTACCTGATCACAAGTCCTGAGTTCTCCCCTTCGTCCATCTTTCCCTCCATTCAGCCTCTTTTCATTCTCTTAGCTATTTATTCTCCCATCTTTTCTTCACCCCTGTGACCTTTGATCGATTTCCTACTAGATACCCAGCAATATAATAGAGGTCAGGAGAAAGTCAGCCCTGGACAGACAGAGTACCAAGAAGAGCATGATGCTCTTGAGCTGTGGCTCAAGTGATAGAGCACTCGCCTTGAGCTGAAGAGCTCAGGGACAGCGCCCAAGCCCATGGTTCAAGCCCCACTACCAAAAAATAAAGCCTCGGCAGAAGTTCGGGTCATCTCTGGTACTCACAATTACCCCCAAGGGCCTGCCCCCTAGTGGCCAAGGGAAAGGGGTTTGGAGGGATCTTACCAATCAGAGAGTACGAAAGACATGGAAACCAGCAGCCAGGAATTCAGAGACACTGTCTTCGTGAATTGCCTGATTAAAAGCACACCCATCACGGTGTTCTCTGCTCTGAACCTTCTTCTCTCTCATAAGTTGCAACATGTAGTAAAAAAAAAAAAAAAATTGTGCCACTCCCAGGACTTGAACTCGGGGCCTGGGCACTGCCCCTGAGTTTCTTTTGCTCAGGGCTAGCGCTCTACCACTTGAGCCACAGTGCAGCTTGGGGTTTTCTCGGTGGTTCGTTGGAGATGAGCAATCTCACAGACGTTCCTGCCTGGGCTGACTTGGAACCACGATCCTCACATGGATTTCTGCGTAGCTGGGCGTGAGCCACCTCTGCTTCAAGGTCATATTTGTTTTAGGTAGAAATGAGCAGATCGCTGCCCCTGGCCTTGTCTGCTGCAGCACACACTCTCACACCCAGCAGGGAAAGCTTGAAGATGCTCATTCTGGGGACAAGACTCCGTGGGCGCGAAATCCGTTTGCAAATATTCCCTGCAAGCGTGAGCACTGTCATGAAAGATGCCCGCGGCTGTCTGAAGGCAGGCCCGACATGGCTGAGCGGGGTAGAGCGAGCAGGCCAGCCGCAAGAGGGAGAGAATGAGCCCGGGAGGAGGCGTGGGGCGCATGCGTGCGGCGGGGAATGTGAGCAAGACCCCCCGGCCTGCATCTTCACCCTGAGCTCCGTTGTCAAGCGTGCATGTCGCGTCCCAGCTTTCCCAAGCAGCTTCTTCTAACGTGAAGGAGCTTTCATTTTTTTTTATTTTTTTTGGCAACATCAGCAACTCGGTACCCAGATGCCGGGCCTCGGCCTCCTTCCTTCCGGAGACCTGCCCAGAGCAGCCCTGGCCTTCCATTACAGAGCCTGTCCCAGAGCTGGCTTACAGCCGCCCCCCTCCCTCCTCCCCCCTCCCTCTGCCCCCTCCCCCCTCCCCCAGCCCACCGGCCACTGCCTGACTCAAGGCGGAGGACGTCACTCGGGCTGTGGTCTTCATGAACATCCTGGGGAGTGGAACCCAGCACGGTAGCGCATCTGCTTCAAAATGGATGTAACATGCTTCATCCCAAAGAAAGGAGCAGGAGGAGGAGGAAGAGGAAGAATAGGGGGAGAAGGAGGCAGAGGAACAGGAGGAGGAAGAGAAGGAGGAGGAAGAGAAGGAGGAGGAAGAGGGGGAGGAGGAAGAATAGGGGGGGAGGAGGAAGAATAGGGGGGGAGGAAATGGAGGAATAGGAGGAGGCAGAGGAGGGGGAGGGGGAGGAAGAGGAAGGAGAAGAAAGAAGATGACTAGGAGTTCTCCATAGTAAGTGATAGGCCACAGAGAAGAGATGGAGACCTCCAGCCAGAAGACCCCAGAGGCCGGGTATGGTAGTGCATGCCTGTAATCCCAGCACTCAGCAGGCTGAGGCAGGAGGAGGGAGAGTTCCAGGCCAGCTGGGGCTCTGCAGGGAGATCCCCATGGGGCTGACAGCCCCGCGCCAGCCAGACACGCAGGACGGCCTTCCCGCCCCGCTCCCTGCAAACCGCCATCAAGTGATCCTGGGCAAACTGAGGCTGGGCTCCTTTCCCAAAGCCCACGGCCAGATACACGGCTGCGGGTCCACATAAAGCTCAAGATGCCCGGCGGCTGCAGGATGGAACATGAAAATGCCAGGCTTGCGGAGGGGCCGGGGAATCAACACGGCGGCAGCAAGAATCCAGAGACAGTGTCCACCCCAGCCATCGCTGCACCCATCCATCCATCCGTCCTCCCCTCCCTCCCTTCCCCTCTACTCCCTCCCTCCCTCCCTCCCTTTTCTTTCCTTCCTTCTCTCCCTCTCTTCCTGCTTTGTCCTTCCTTCCTCTTTTCTTCCTCCCCTTCCTTCCTTCCTTCTTCCCTCCTTCCTCCCTTCCTTTCCTCCTTGCCCCCCTTCCCTCTTTCTCTCACCTGTGGGAGCCGCACCCCGCTCTTTGGAAGGCTGGTGAAGGGCAGCGGCTGCCACAATGACACGGACGCTATCTATGTCCCCAGGGCCTGGATCTCCCTCGCTGACCTTGGCTGACCTTGCCAGGCCGAGAGCCCGTGATCACCGGCCAGCCATTCCGGACCCAGTACTGTACCACCCCTGCACTTGTGCTCCAAGCAACCCCGGGAAGCTCCCCCACCCCAGAGCTGAACCCCCAGAGCTCCTGGGCATCACTGGGCGCCGCAGAGCCCGGCTGCTGCGCCTTGGCTTTGAAGCTCTGCGGCTGGGAGGTCGGGGCTGATGCCGCCACAGCCTTGGCCTTCCGCTCGCTCAGGGCGATGGCCTCCATCCCGACACCACGGGGCAGAGGCTGGGGGACCTCCACCCCCTTCCCCAGCCCAGGGGACCCTGTCCGGCCCCCTCTCCTCTTCCCCCCCGGAGTCAAAGACTAGAGGGTCACCCAGAGTCAGTGGCACGAAAAGCAGTCATCATCCCTTGGGCCTGTTCTGGGCTCTCGTTTCTCTTTTCCTCTCCCTTCCCTCCTTCCCCCTTCCCCTCCCTCTCCCTCCTGCCCCCCATCTCCCTGCTTCCTATCCTCCCTCCACCCACCCCCCACCATTCAGCCTGCCCAGCGAGGCCTAAGAGGCTGGAGAGCCTGTCTCTCCTTTGCTCCTTCATCTACCTTCAGACCCCCGGCTCTGCCATAATGGATGGTTTCCATCCCCAGTGGTGCTCATCTGGGGCACAGACGGGAGCGGGGTGTCCATGTGGGGTGCAGAGATGTCCAGTGGCTCACGCCTGTCATCCTAGCCGCTCGGGAGGCTGAGATCTGAGGATCGCGGTTCAAAGCCAGCCCGGGCAGGAAAGTCCAAGAGACCTTGATCTCCAATAAACTACCAGAAAACCAGAAGTGGCGCTGTGGCTCAAGCAGGAGAGCGCTTGCCTTGAGCTGAAGAGCTGAGGGACAGTGCCCAAGCCCAGAGTTCAAGACCCATGACTGACAAACATTTTTTAAAAAGCCTGGGTTTGGGACTCACCCACATCCCATCGAAATACCCACTGGGGAAAGAAAAAGAAATCCATTCGTAGTATCCCCACCTCCCAGATAAGCTCACGGAGGCTTCAAGAATGAGTGCGATTCCAATCCCCAGCCCACTCCACCAGCAGCCAGGACAGCAGCTCTTTGGGAAGCAGAAGGGTTGTGTTTCCAGAATATTCCTGTGTCATGAAGACCTAGGGACCTGGGCCCGGCCCTGTGGAGGGAGGGCTCCGGCAGACAGTGCAAAGGACAAACAAGTTCACTCATCTCCGCCCTAGCTGGGGCTGGTCCGGCCTCAGTCACCCAACCTGACCTCCTCTTCTTGAATTAGAATCTCCCCTTAAAACCCGGGCAGCCACGGAGGTGCCCGCCAGGGGGCGCACTTCAGGACAATTAGCACACGAAACACGGTTAAACATGGCTCAACTTGGGCCTGGGCATGGCACCAAAACATACAGCCTGGGCGGGGGGGGCTGCTCATGCCCAGCGTGGGGGGAGGGGCGCTCTGGATACGTTGAGGCACAAGCATTCTATTCCTGGAACGTGGGACATAATTAGCGGGGCTCAGACCTTCTGGAACCCTCCACCATGCCTCCCTGCGACTTTCTGATTTCCCCCAAGCGACTCATTAAAACCTGCCCGGAAGTGAAGACAGCTGGTGATGTCACCCACATGAAGAAGAACTCAACAGCACCAGTGAGAAGAGCACAGAGCGCTGTCTGTACCCCGGGGGCGTGGGGGGGCTGTGGAAAGCCACCCCCAGGCTCCTGGGCCCACTCTGGGATTCCACACGCCCTAGCATCCTGTCCCCGCTTGCCTGGCCCCGCACGGGCCCACAGGGCCTGGTCCTTAACATGCAACCCGCATGGCCACCCACCACGCATGCGTCTGCCCTTGCAGCCTTTTGGTTTTGTGTTCTCAATTCAATTCAGAACCAAGTCACCTTGGCCCTTGCACCTGGCATCCGGCCCTGGAGATGGTGATCGTGAGGATTGCACGGTGCAGCTTTATTCGTATTTGTGGAACAAAGGCCAAGGGGCCCCCCAGAGACCTGGGGTCAGCAGTGTCTCTGCTTTCCAAGCTGAAAGGAACGAGCCATCCAACACCAGTGCTGAGCAGCAAGGAGACGCAGCCGGGGGGGAAAGAATGGCGGGCTGCTACTCACCCCCTCTGCAAAGCCAGGGTGAAGGGAGATGGTAGTTTCCAGACATTTAAACTTTCTTTCATCCAAACCCCGGGGAACGAGGCACTGGCGTGACTCACGGCTGAGATCTCAAGATGGAGGTTCAAAGCCGGCTGGGGCAGAAAAGGCCATGAGACTCTTACTCTTGAATGAACCAGCAAAAAGCCAGAAGTGGAGCTGTAGCTCAACTGCTAGAGCGCTAGCCTTGAGGGGAAAAAAAACTCACCCTCGGGGACATGTCCAGGCTTTGAGTTCAAGCCCCAAGACTGGCTAATGCCCATGCGCACACATGCAAGAACAAGGCAGGTATAGTGATATACCTATAACCCCAGCTCCGTGGCCAGTGTAAAGAGAACAATTACAGTCTGGGAGCATCACGCCACCTTATCTGTTCAAAAATGAATAAAGCAAAAAGAGCTGGGGGTGTAGCTCAAGATCCAGCCTAGCAAGCTCAGGGCCCTGAGTTCAAATCCAGTAGTGCAAGAAAGCTGTTTCCAGATACACCAGGAAAACAGACTGCCCAGGGAATGACACACTCACACACACACACACACACACACACACACACACACACACCAATAGGGCCTTCAGCAGCGTAGCCCTTGCAGTAATTCTGCTTAGCGTTTGACCCCCAGGGCTGCCCTTATTTTCCTTCCTCTTTCCACAGAGTCTTAGTTTCTGATTGCACATAATGAGAAATGATTTTTTTAATCGTTTCCACGCTGCCCATAAACTCCAGGCTCTTCCCACCCCCCAAAATCCATCAATATCCGGGAGCTGACAAAGAAGCAGGGTAGACTGTGGCGTGTTCTGATCTCCGGGTGGTTCTGGGTTTTGGTTTTTTTGTTTTTTTCTGTTGCGGGGCTTGAACTCTGGGCCCGGGCGCTGTCCCTGAGCTCTTCAGCTCCTGGCGAGCGCTCTACCACTGAGCCACAGCGCCATTCCCTGTTTTCTAGTGATTTATTAGAGATAAGACTCTCACAGACTTTCCTGCCCGGGCTGGCTTTGAACCACGATCCTCAGATCTCAGCCTCCCGAGTAGGTAGGATGACAGGCGTGAGCCACGGGCGCCCGGCTGGTTCTGGATTTTTTGTGAGCTGATCTATGACCCTGGCGTGGGGCCTTCCTCACGCATTCTGCCCAGCATCACGGACGGGGTGTGAAATTGATTGTGAACATGGGGGAGGGGGAGGGTTTATCATCCCCTCACCACCACCACCCCGCCCCCGCCCCTGCCCAAGCCCACTGCAGGGCCCACCCCCATTTCCAGAAAGACAATACTGAGTGACTATCCATGAGCACTGAAGAGGGTCTCACAGCTGACATCCACAAAGGCCCGCCTCTCCTTCACCCAATCAGCGAACGGCACGCAGGGCTGCTCCAGGGACTATGGGTGGGACACTGGGCAGAGACATGAGGTCCTCACGTGGCCCTCGGGGGAGCCGGTCCCCTGCCCTGCAAAAACTCACCCTCACCATGGGGCAAACACACCAGCAGCCCAGAGCCCCCCTCTCTCGGACCACAACCAGCCTATCAGCACCTGCCTTTATGACTCCCACACTGAGGATCTAGGACCTAGACCGGGTCGCCACAAGACCCTCCAAAAGTCACCACAAGGGTCCTGAGCAGCTTTGTCTAACTAGACGTGGGGAGACACCTCGAAGGACCCCGTCTTCTGCCAGCAGGTACCTACAAGTCCTCAAGACTCCATCTCCAAAGAAGCCAGCAAAAAGCCAGGCTGGAGGCATGACTCAGGTGGTAGAGCACCAGGCAAGCTGAGCAAGAGAAAGTGATCCCAAGTTCAAACTTGCTACTGGCACGCACACATGTGCACACACACACAGTAGGAAAGTTCCTTCATAGATCTACCCTGTGAGCCAGCTTTTCCAATTCTAGACGTGCATCCAAAAGAAAGTACATAAAATTAACATGCCAAAGAGATACCCAGCCAGCCCACGTTCAGTGGGGCACTATTTACAACACTGAAATGCACCATCAGACAAGGTGCCCATAGACAAATTGAATGGATAAACAACGTGGGCTGGGCACCAGTGGCTCATGCCTGTCATCCCAGCCAGGCAAGAGGCTGAGATCTGAGGTTCAGGGTTCAAAACCAGCCCAGGCAGGAAATCATGAGGTAAGCTGGTCTCAGAGACACAAATGGCGCCTGTTGGCTCTCCTCGGTGGAAACTAGATCTAAAATACACAGGGACGTGATCAGTGACACAGGGCTGCAGGCTTTCACACCCGGGGAGACAGGACACTCGTGAGAGCATCACAAAGGCGCAGGCCTCCGCACCTCCATCATACAAAATAATATGTACCGAAATGAACTCCAGGAAATGGAAGCAACAGGATTTTTGGCCCCACTGCTGTTTTTTTTTTTCTTTTTCATTTTGTTATCTGTCTTCGGGAAGGTAAGGGACGGGCACAGAAATGGAGGGACAAAGGGTGAACAAATGCAGCAGTGGCTCACACCTGTCATCCTAGCTACTCAGGAGGCTGAGCTCTGAGGATCGCGGTTCAAAGCCAGCCCAGACAGGAAAAGTCCGTGAGACTCTTATCTCCAATAAACCAGTAGAAAACCAGAAGTGGCGCTGTGGCTCAAGTGGTAGAGCGCTTGCCTTGAGCTGAAGAGCTGAGGGACAGTGCCCAGGCCCAGAGTTCAAGCCCCATGTCCGATTTAAAAAAATAAACAAACTGATCAAATGCAGCAGTGATGCTCACCGCGCACGGGGAGGAACATGAACTCCACAGCTGGTGGGGGTGGGGAGAGAGCCAGGGAAGGGACAACGCTGTCCAAACAGAAATGTGCCCTATACCTGACCTAAGTGACCGTAACCCTCTGCACATCACCTTCAGAATAACAATCAAATCTTTAAAAGAAAAAACACCAAAAAAAAAACCTGGAAGTGGAGCTATGCCCTAAGTGTTAGCATGCTAGCTTTGCACCCAGGCCCTGAGTTCAAGCCCCAGGATATATACACGCATGGGGGGGGAGAGAAGAGAGAGGAGACAGAGAGAGGAAGGAAAGAGAGAGGGGAGAGGGGAGGGAAGGAGAGAGAGGAAAGAGAAGAAAGAGAGGAGAGGAGAGAGAAGAGAGAGAGAAGAGAGAGAGGAGAGAGGGGAGGGAGGAAGGAAAGGGG
>NW_012267328.1:5926908-5950012 GCF_000151885.1 Dipodomys ordii
AAGTCCATGAGACTCTTATCTCCAATAAACCACTAAAAAACTGGAAGTGGCGCTGTGGCTCAAGTGGTAGAGCACTTGCCTTGAGCTGAAGAGCTCAGGGATAGCACCCAGGCCCAGAATTCAAGCCCTAAGACACACACACACACACACACATATACTCCACCTGAGCCTGCCATGTTAACTAGACATGACTCACGCCTCTCCAGTCTATCGCAAAGTCTGCTCGGTGGGGCTGGGGGCTACTTCGTTCTGTGTACCTTTACTTCTGTTGCACCCCAATCCTGAGGAAGTTTTCACTTCCATTCACTCTACAAATGCACTTCCTCCCGGGTTCAGCCAGGCTGAGGAACTTGCCCAAGGCCACACAGCACGGAAAGAGAGGAAGCCACAATTCTTGGGGGTGGGGGGTGGGCTGGAGCCTCCTCTGCCTCTCCATCCTCAACACTACCAGCCTGTGCCATGCATCCACTCATTCCTGGGGTTCACTGGTCTTAGTCATCCAAGAGCCAAAAACCAAATATCCCTGCTCTTTGCCCAGCCTGCTGGGTGCCCGGGGTCCCCAGCTTCAAACGCGTCTCGTCTCTGGTGCTCAGAGCACATGAGTGAGATGGCGTTGCGTTAAATCCAGCCCAGGCAGCGCAGGCAGAGTTTCTGGGGAGGGAGGCATGGCGCTGGTACCCAGCCAGCGCTGCCCTGCCCAGCCTGTGCCCTCCTCAGCCTGGCTGGCATCTGCGCATGCGCAGACCAGCTCCTGAGCCACGGCACTGCGTGGGTCACCCCGGGCCCGTGTCACGTAGGCCTGCTTGCCGGGAGGAGGAGGTGGCAGTGGAGAATGGCAAATGGTAGAAGCAGCCCATCCATCTGTGTGTGTGTGTGTGTGTGTGTGTGTGTGCGTGTGTGTGTGGAGTGGGGCTTGAACTCGGGGCTTTGCACTCTAGCTTTTTCTACTTAGAGGAGGCTCATACCTGTAATCCCAGCTACTCGGAAGGCTGGAGCTCTGAGGACTCCTGGTTCAAAGCCAGCCAGGGCAAGAAATCCCATGTGACTTTTCTCTCCAAATAACCACCAAAAAGCTACCCATGGAGCGGTGGCTCAAGTAGCACAGCACCAACTTGGAGTAAAACCGTGGAAAAGCCGGGCGCTGGTGGCTCATGCCTGTCATCCTAGCTACTCAGGAGGCTGAGATCTGAGGATCGCAGTTCGAAGCCAGCCCAGGCAGGAAAGTCTGTGAGACTCTCATCTCCAACAAACCACCAGAAAACTGAAGTAACTCTGTGGCTCAAGTGGTAAAGCACTCACCTTGAGCTGAAGAGTTCAGGGACAGCGCCCAGGCCCGGAGTTCAAACACCAACTGACAAGAATAACAACAATTTTTTAAAAAAAGTGGAAGGGATGGCACCCAGGCCCTGAGTTCAAATCCCAGTATCAGCACAAAAAAAAAATTAAAAGGCACATCCTTCAGTGTGTCTGCCACTGGACTTCAGGAATCTCGGTTCCCACATCTGTTCCAAGAGAACCATGCATTCGTTCTGTGACTGCCACCCCTATTTGATGTGGGGGACAAAACCCCAGAGCCCCAATCGACGAGGAATTTCTTTTGGGCGCTGTCGGTGTTAACTGCAGATGCCGGGAGGGGGTGTGAAGGCTCTTTATTCTGGGGGACCCCCTCCCCACCTTCTATGGGCCTTGTCTCCTCAGATGCCCGAACAGACGTCTCTGTCCACTCCCATTCACCAATCTATTCATTAATGGGAAGCGGTTCACATGCAGTCCCGCTAATTACCCTAGGAAGGCAGTAAAAATTAATAAGGAACTACAGTTTAATTGTTCCATAATGGCAGGGAGTTGCAAAGGGCCCTCTTGAGGAATAAAATTAACATGGAAACCAGTTCAGTGGCGGCGCCGCCCCTCGGCCCGCGAGGCTCATTCATCTGCCCAGGCTTGGGGCAGCGGTGAAGCAGCCCGGATGTAACTCAGGGGGGTCTTCCCGACGACCCCAAACACCACAGGAAGTGTCCCCCCGTGGTTCGGTGAGTGGTGGGTGAAGCGCAGAGGGCCCTGCCCACGTGCACGCACGCACACGCACATGCGTGTGCACACACACGCCACAGTAAAGTTATCCTATGTTCCTTCAATGCAT
Organism: Dipodomys ordii; assembly: GCF_000151885.1. NCBI lineage: Eukaryota > Metazoa > Chordata > Mammalia > Rodentia > Heteromyidae > Dipodomys > Dipodomys ordii. The sequence continues at coordinate 5,929,049 of NW_012267328.1, forward strand.
CGTGGGGAGGAACCTCCCCAAAGAGCAGGCGGGAGCTCAGGGCCGCCGCCAAAGCACATCCTAGCACATCCTAGAACATTCTAGAACATCTCAGAAGTGGACTTCAGCTAGGATACCATCCTTTCCCATTGCAACTCATCTCTCTATTCCAGAGCCTCTCGGGGTAAAGGAAGATGATGGTCTTCAAATAGATCCACAGGGCCGAGCCCAAAGCCCGTGGCTCCCAGCTGGAACCGCAAAGAAACCAGACCTGTCAGTGAGGTTTATTCTCCAGGCTGCCTGGACAGCCAGGGCCAGGCCTCTCCCACAGCCGGATCCTCTCTGGCCCCAGTGCCATGTCCCCAGGCTTGGATGCGCACAGAGACAGACAGACAGACAGACAGCTACATCTGTTTCCAGCATCAGTGCGATGTTCAGCCATGTGCTTTGGAAATCAAGCCAGAGGATAGAGGAGGCTCAGGCCCTGCCCTGGAGGAGGGTGGGGGGGGAGGAAAGGGAAGGAAGGAAGGAAGGAAGGAAGGAAGGAAGGAAGGAAAGAGAGAGAAAGAGAATGAGGAGAAGGAGAAGGAGGAGAAGAAGAAAGAAGTCTGGCATTGGTGGCTCACGCCTGTCATCCTAGCTACTCAGGAGTCTGAGATCTGACGATCACGGTTCAAAGCCAGCCCAGGCAGGAAAGTCCATGAGATTCAAATCTCCAATGAAGCAGCAGAAAACCAGACGCAGACCTGTAGCTCAAAATGATAGAGCACTAGCCTTGAGCGAAAGAGCTGAGGGACAGCACTTGGGCCCTGAGTTCAAGCCCCACAACCAACAAAAGGAGAAGGAAATAAGGGGGGGGAGGAGGAGGAGGAGGAGGAAGAGGAGGAGGAAGAGGAGGAGGAGGAGGAAGAGGAGGAGGAGGAGGAAGAGGAGGAGGAGGAAGAGGTGGAAGAGGAGGAGGAAAGAAGAAGATAGACAAGGAAGAAGGGAAGCAAAAAGAACCTTCTAGATCCTCCTCCCTACCCCCACGCCAAGCAGCGCCATGTCCAGACTCTTGGCGGGGGCTTCAGTGGGGTGCTGGGCTCCAGGAAAAGGGGGATTTACTGAGTTTCGGGGCACCTTGGGCCTCCCCTCACCAACCTCCCCCATGGACTCCACAGGCCTCACCCAGCCCTTCCATGCAGACGCCCCGGGGGCCCGAGCTGAGCCCAGAGGAGTTGCTTTTCCTAAGCCAGGTCGCACAGCAACACGTGAGGAACATAGGCTGAAGACGACCAAACACATTCCGGAGACTTCCAGAAGGTTCGCTCTAACCCAGCCCTACTGGCTTGGTTACAGGCAAAACCCAAAAACAAAGCCTTTTCACATTTTCTGCTCAGACACTGGCCAGCACAGGTACCCCAGGCGCCATGCCATGGGCAAGGTAAAGCAGAGCAGGCGTGTTTGAAGGGAGCCTCCCGGGGCCGTGGCGGGTTCAAACCCCGGCCTGTTGTACCAGCTTGGCCTGCAAACTTGCTTTGCTCAAATCCCTTAGTCCTTGGCCTTGGCACGCCTGCCCTCTACTGGCCGCGATTCTAATTGCGGTCGCATCTCCTGCAGACCACAACTGAAGAAGATACAAAGATGCATGAACTTCAGGAAGGATAAAAATCCATTTGCAGGAGGAGGCTGCAATGCTTGGTAAGAAATGTACGCATTATCCCGCCCATGTAATTGTAACCCCTCTGTACAGTATGTTCACAAATAAAATTAAATTAAATTTTAAAAAAATCCATTTGCATCTCTCTCTCTCTCTCTGTAAAAGCAAACCCGATGGTGATGAACAGGAAAAAAATTCAACATCACTCTCAAAACACATACACACGCACACACACACACACACACACACACACATACCTATGTTTGTCATAGTTGGGAAGAAATCTGAAGCCCAGCACCAAAGATCCACAGGTGAAAAACAGATCACATACAGCTGAGGTGGGCGTTCGTGGGAATAAGGAGTCTTGGGGAACTTCCCGGGCAGGAAGGAGATGGCAAGATCCCAAAGTGTCCCCAACCAATTCAGAGTCCCGCCCCGCCCCCCCCTCCATGAAAACCCATCGGCGTGAACGTAGGAATGAAATCACCAGTGGGCATGCGTGGCTGGACTTCATTCGCTTAAAGATAAACAGAGCGACCGCAGCAGGGAAGGCTGGGCCCCTGCACGTGGAAGGGAGAATTTTCTAGATGAATCTTCAGATCCCTCTGGACAGGAAAGGCATAGAGACTTGGGGGGGGCAGGCTCCCTGAAAATCACCCCCAAATGCTCAGAGCCGGGCAGGACCCTCTGGTTGGTCAGTCTTCCCGAGGGACAAGCAGGTTGGGAGGGGGCATGGGGGGCACTAGCCCCCCCGTACCCCCCTTGTAAAGGAAGGATCTTGGAGTGGCTCATGTGGAAAGCGTGGTTTTTGGATGTCACGGTGGATGGAAAGGGAGAGAAGCAGGAAGAAGCCTTTTTCTCTCTCATAAGAGAACCGAGTCTCAGGTTTAGGGGACTCACACTCAGAATGTTGGGGCACACACCCTAAACACACAATCCACAATGCCACCATGGCTGGGCACTGGTGGCTCCCGCCTGTCATCCTAGCTACTCAGGGGGCTGAGATCTGAGGATCACGGTTCGAAGCCAGCCTGGGCAGCAAAGAATGTGAGAGTCTGTCTCCAATGAACCCCCAAAAAGCTCACAGTAGCGCTGTGGCTCAAGTGGTAAAGCACTGGCCTTGAGCCAAAAAGCTCAGGGACAGAGCCTAGGACATAAGTTCAAGCCCCAGGACTGGGGTGTGTGCATGCACACTCACACTCACACACACACACACACACACACGTCACCTTTAAAGTCTCTCCCAGCAAGGCAACGGTGACCCTCCACGAGCGTGACATGAATGACACAGATAACGCCACCACCACAGGACGTTTCTCTTTTCCCCGGAAGATGGACGCTGTCGGTAAGATTCGTCTCTTTTTTCTTTCTTCTTCAAAAATCTTATTAAACTTTCCCTTTCGCGGCCGCCCGTATCTCTGCTGAAATGGAGCGGATGCCGGTTGCCATGGTGATGGGTGAATCTTGAATAACAGGGCTGGAGCCGGGCTCAGGCTGCTCCTGCCCCAGGCAGGAAGCCATGAGGGAAAGAGAAGGAGAGAGACCGGGGGAAGCGGGGGAGCTGCTGGCACACCCCAGGAAACTGCCTTTCCCCTGTGTTCCCTTACCCTGGGAGCAGACCCCCGGGGGAAATCGAGGCCCAGAAAGAAAAGACACTGAGACACCTTGCCCAACCAGGACAGGCTGTGATCTGAGCTCGAGGTGCAAAGCCAGCCCAGACAAGAAAAATCTGTGAGAATCTTATCTCCATTAGCCACCAGCAAGCCAGAAGTGGAGGTGTGGCTCAAGTGGTAGAACACCAACCCTGAACCCTGAGTTCAACACCCCAATACTGGCACAAAGACAAAGAAGGAAGGAAGGAAGGTACTTGAGCTTACTCAACTTGCTTGCTCAACTGGTGCTCTACCACTTGAGCCATGCCTCCATCCTGGCTTTTTGCTGGTTGGGGACTCCATTTGAGGCCTGGGCTGGCTTCAACCTGGGATCCTTCAGATCTCAGCCTCCTGAAGCAGCTGGAATTCTAGGCCTGAGCCCCTGGCAGCCAGCAGGAAACCCCTTTAGCAAACACCTCCACGCTGTGAGTCAGCCCCACGCCCCACGCCCCTACACTTGCTGATCCAATCACTGGCTGTCAGTCCATGGGGAACAAATGATTTGCTCTGGGGTCTAGGGAACACCCCACTCCTTGGGTCACCTAGCTTACCAAACAATACTGGGGGTCCATGAATAAGGAGAGAGAGAAGGAAAAGCCCACGGTACACAGGCCTGTCCCCACTTTGCTATAACTTGATTACGAACCATGTCCCCCCATCCCCCAAGTGAAGCCCACCCCCCACCCCAGCCTCACATACGCCATGAAGCACGTCGGTTTTCACCCAGGTTGATAGACAATTTGATTGTGGAAATGTCAGCTCAAGAACTCCTGAATTGCTTCATTCTTTCTCCTGTCAGTGATCCTCATTTCACACACACACACACACACACACACACACACACCCCTATGGGCTGGACTGTATAAAGATCACTGAACTCCACTGACGAAAATCTACTGTCCTAAAGACCCACAGCCCTGGTCCACTGGGTTTTCGAATCCGTGACTTCGGGAGGAAGCGGGCGGCTGGCTTTTAGTTGTGGTAATCTACGGCCTCGTTCAGGAGCGAAGGTGGCGTTTGACCAGAAGGATTAAGTTCGGTAGATCTGAGTGGACTTGAAACCAGGCAGCACTGCGTTGGGTGTTTCAGATGTAGCTTTCCCGATGGGTAGAGGGACGCATACCTGTAAGCCCAGCGACTCCGGAGATGAACATGGAGAGAACTGCAGTTCAAGGTCAGCCTGAGCAAAAGTTTGTGAGACCTCCATCTCCAGGATGCGGTGGTTCCCACGCGTGATCCTAGCTGCATGGGGCGGGGGGCGGGGGGGAGAAGATCTTCACCCCAGGGTGGTCCCCAGCAAAAGCACAGGCCCCCACGTGGAGACCCCACTGGAAGGACCTGACCCTCTTTCAGTTGACCATGTCTATACAAGGCCTTCAAAACCTTTGCATACTGGGCTGGAGATATGGCTCAAGCGGTAGCATGCCAGCATGCCAAACATGAGGCCCTGAGTTCAAGTCCCCGCACCGCCAAAACCAAAGCTTGCTCATTTTTAGAAGAGACAATGCACGTAGTGCTACAAAACCTTCTGTATCCTTCTCTCTGGGAGAGACGAGGTAGGATGGCAAAATCCATGGTGTGTGTGTGTGTGTGTGTGTGTGTGCTGGTCCTGGGTCTTGAACTCAGGGCCTGGGCACTGTCCTTTAGCTTTTCCTTCTCAAGGCTGGCGCTCTACCACTTCAACCACAGCCCCACCTCCAACTTGTTTTGGGGGCGGGGGTCCGAGCGTGGGGCCTGAACTCTGGGCCTGGGCGCTGTCCCTCAGCTCTTCAGCTCAAGGCTAGTGCTCTACCACTTGAGCCACAGCGCCACTTCCGGCTTTTTTTCTTTTTGCTTATGTGGTGCTGAGGAATCGAACCCAGGGCCTCGAGCATGCAAGGCAAGCGCTCTACCACTGAGCCACTTCCCCAGCCCCTCCTCCAACCTTTTGATGGTTAATTAGAGATAAGCTTTTTTTTTTCTTGCCCGGGCAGCCTTCAAACCTCGATCCTTAACTCCTTAGCTCTCCTGAGTGTCTGGGATTACAGGCGTGAGCCGCTGGCACCCAGCTTTTATTGATCTTTATTTCGAAACCATGCATCTTAAAAAGCAATCAGCGAGCTCACTAGGCATTATGTTGGAAATGAACCATACAACTTGTGGGTGGAGATGGGAGGGGAAAAAAACTGGGAGAGAACGAGGGAAGAGGTGAGATTGTCCAAAAGGAAATGTAGTCTTTCCTTGACTCATGCAACTGTAACGCTCTGCGCATCACCTTTACAACAGCAAGAAAATACCTTGGCGGTCCAAGCGAAAGCCTAGAATTGTACACACACTCTTCTTTCCATCTGGTCTGCTCCCTGAGAGACAGTGCTGCGTGGCTCAGCCGTCATTAAAGCGATTGTCCCCAGGAGTCTCCGAGAACAGCATGGACCGCACTTAGTTCCGGCTCTGACTTATCACTGGCAATCAATAAATGCAAACAGGAGAGGTGGCAGCGGCAAGTGGCCTGCTGAGATGGTTTGCGCTGTGGGGTGGAGGCCCCCACACACCCGCTGGGCATAGAATGGAGCCCCCCGGGAACGCACGCCCCCCGGGCCCTCCTGTCTGTGTCTTCCACGCATCTCACCTGCCAGCTCCACCAGCAGAGCCCGCGTCCCCCAGGCTTTGACGTCTGAGATATCCCAGCTGAAGAACTGAACTGCACGCGTCTGACGTTGACACGACCCATGGAATTCAGTTCTCAAAGCTGGGGATACAAACATACACAGGCTCCCAGAGTCCCCTCCTCACGGTCCAGGCCGGCCCGGCCTTCGACGACATGGAAGAGGAAAAACAAACAAATAAGAAGCCGGTTAAAAAACAAAACCAGACAAAAAAATCCAGAACAGCTGCATTCCCCTGGAAAAGACACCCAGTATCCATACTCACCACCACTGGTGTGGCACACGCCTGTAATCCCTGCATGCAGACACCCAGGCAAGGGGGCCTGGAGTTCCAGGTCAGTTTGGACTACATAGATTAAGCATACCCTGTTTCAAAAAAAAAAAGGACAAAAGAAAAAAAAAATCTTACAATCCTAGCTACTGAGAACAGGCTGAGATCTAAGGCACCGGAATGTAAAGACAGCGTGGGCAGAAAAATCTGTGAGACTCTTAACTCCAGTTAAGCAGCAAAAAGTTAGAAGGAGAGGTGTGGCTCAAGTGGATAGGGAACCAGCCTCGAGTTAAAAAAAAAATACAAGCTGAGCACCGGTGGCTCATGCCTGTCATCCTAGCTACTCAGGAGGCTGAGATCTGAGGATCGCGGTTCAAAGCCAGCCCAGGCAGGAAAAGTTCGTGAGACGCTTATCTCCAATGAACCACCAGAAAACCGGAAGTGGCACTGTGGCTCAAGTGGTGGAGCGCTAGCCTTGAGCTGAAGAGCTGAGGGTCAGTGCCCAGGCCCTGAGTTCAAACCTCACAACTGACAAAAGAAATTCAGCAGCAGCAGCAGCAGCATTCCGCATGACAGGTTTCCTCACAGATGCAGCTCCCTGGTCTGGAAAACTCCATCTGCCCTGAGGTCCTTCCCTTCCCTGTCACTCCTCAGACTCTGTCTGCCACCTGCCAGACATGCGGCCTCGGCTCCCACATGAATAGAACCCTGCATGCTGTCTCTGACACCTGCTCATCCGGCACTAAGACTTCACTTCCGAGTGGTCCAGCTGTCTACGCCCTCCACCCCTGCTCACTGGAGGACAAGAGGTCCAGAGGTGCTGCACACCGGCCCAGCCCCTTCCGGGCCCAGCGCTGCTGCACCTGCACTGCTTCATCGAGAGAAGTCGGCGGGGGGGGGGGGGGGGTATTCTCTATTATACCCATTGATTCTATCCGGGCGGATAGAATCCCCTACACACGGCTCTTCGCCCTTCATTCTGCTGTCACCTGTAACTGCTAGACCCTCTCCTAAATTTCCCTGGTTAACAGCATCTTTCCTGGATTATTATTTTCCGCAGGGGCAGAGTTCACGATCATCATATTATATAACATTACATATATTATATAACACACATATAATCATATATAATATATAAATGTTATCTGATTATATAGACCGTGTTTATCACATCTAATGTGTGCTTATATAATGATTTTTTGAACTAGAACTCACCCACCACCCAATTCACCAACTTACAGTGTTCAATTCATTATCCTTTACTACGTGTGCTGTATATCTGATCCCTAGCACCCAAAAGAACAGAGAGAAAAAACCAAGAAAATGATGACTCTTGTACTCATAAGCAAAGTGAATTGAAGCCGGGTGTGGCAGTCCACATCTGTAAGCCCAGCACTTGGAAGCAGGAAGCCGTGAGTTCAAGGCCAGCCTGGACTACACAGAGAAACCCTGTTTCCAAAAACCACAGGATATACTATTATTTTCTGAGTCTGTCAATGCAACTCCTTGGGAAGCAGAGATCATGGTTCAAGGCCAGCAGGGCAAAAAGTTAGCAAGATTCTCCCCTCTCAACAAACAAAAAGCTGGGTGTAGCGGCATATACTTGTCATAGCCCTGCAGCAGGTATACAGATGTCCAGGCCAGCCTAGAAAAACAAGAGGAAACCCTATATTAAACAACAACAAAAAGTAAAGCAAAAAAGAGTCAGGCACCAGAGACTTACATCTGTCATCCTAGCGAGTCAGGAGGCTGAGATCAGAGGATCAGGGTTCGAAGCCAGCCCTGGCAGGAAAGCCTGTGTGACTCTTATCTCCAACAGAGTACCAAAAAAAAAAAAAAAACCCAGAAGTGGAGCTGTGGCTCAAGTGGTACAGTGCTAGCTTTGAGCCAAAGAAAAGAAACCAACTCAGGGACAGCACCCAGGCTCTGAGTTCAAACCCCAGGACTGAGCTCCGGGAGGGGGGAATAAGTCAAATGGCACAGCACCTGTCCAGCGAGTACCGGGCCCTGAGTTCAAATCCCAGGACCACCAAAACCAAAAATGTCTACGGAGATTCCAACAGCACCTACGTCATCTCTACCCTAGCTCACAGCCCTTCCTTTGTTCCACCTGCCCAGCCCCAGCTCCAGGCTCTCTGGGCCCAGCGCCCTCGGCCAAGCCTGCAGGCATTTTCTGCTCCGGTTGGATCTGCGATTACTGGATACGTGTGGCTGTGGCTCACGCTGCGGCCCCTGTCTGCTTCCTCTCTCCTTCCACGTGGAGGAAGGGCCCCGGCCAGGGGGGCCTGAGCTAGGCCTGCGGGATGGGAACTCCACACGAAAAGACAATCAAAGTGTACTGCCCTGTCCGCTCCATCACCTCCCACCTCCACCTCCCAGCATGCTCCAGTGCAGACTGGACCCCACGTAGCAAGGCAAGCAAATCTCCCCTGCGTGAAAGCGTCCGCCCTCCTCCAGCCTCGGCTCATCCTGGCCCACAATTGCTTTGTGCCGCACCACAGCTGTTACAGCAAGACCATCCTGCCCCCAAACCACTCACACGCCAGGCTAGAGCTCGGTGGCTCACGCCTGTCATCCTAGCTACTCAAGGGGCTGAGATCGGAGGATCCAAGTTCAAAGCCCAGCCCAGGCAGGAAAGCCTGTGAGACCACAAAAAAAAGCTACAAGTGGCGCTGTGGCTCAGGTGGTAGAGCACCAGCCTTGAGTACAAAAAGCCAAGCAAGAGAGTGAGTCCTTGAATTCAGGCCCCGATACCGGCACACACAAAAAATAAATGAAAAAATCTACACTATTGCCAATTAATACATCAATTCAGTAGGTCAAAAATATATATTTGTAAAATAAAAACTAGGGGCTGGGAAGGTGGCTCAGTGGTAGAGTGCTTGCCTAGCATGAAGCCCTGGGTTCGAGTCCTCAGCACCACATACACAGAAAAAGCTAGAAGTGGCGCTGTGGCTCAAGTGGTAGAGCGCTAGCCTTGAGCAAAAGAAGCTCAGGGACAGCGCCCAGGCCCTGAGTTCAAGCCCCAGGACTGGCACAAATAGGAAACAAATAAAAATAAAAACTAGTACGATATCCAAAGCCAGAACAAGATTAGAATTACCACACAACAAAAACTAACAACCACAAATTCCTTAGCCCCACGCCCTGTGAAGCACACCAGATTTATTGCACACTATTTTCATCCTGTTTTCACAACTGAGTACACAACAGAGTTCATCATCCACAAGCCCAGGCCCTAACGTGTGTGATTTTATGTTCCATGCGAGTTCTAAACCACTGGCCAACACCACCCCACCCACTCTGAAAATAAAAGAGAAGGTGAAAAAAAGATTTTCCTTGTAGAAATGGATGCAGGTCTTCACTAAAGCTACTGACTCGTGTGTGTGTGTGTGTGTGTGTGTGTGTGCATGTGTGTGTGTGTGTGTGTGCGCGCGCGCATGCGTGCGTGCATATGCATGCACATGCTGGTCCTGGGATTTGAACCCAGGACCTTGGCCCTGTCCCTGAGCTTCTTTTGTTCAAGGCTAGCAGCCTTGAGCACTGGAGCCACAGCGCCACTTCCAGCTTTTCTGGTAGTTTTAGTGGTGATTTGAGCCTCCTGGACTTTCCCACCCCGATCCTCAGATCTCAGCCTCCTGAGTGGCTAGGAGGACAGGCGTGAGCCGCCGCCCATCCACTGACAGTTTTCTGGTTGTAGACTGAGACAGAGGGCTCACCTGCTCTCCCCGGCTGTCACTCAGGATGCCTTAACTGCCCCACTCACATCTTCAACCGCAGCTCTCTATGACAATCCACGGTACAAAAGCCAGCTCCCCCTCACACTTACAAATCTGCTCCCGCCGCCCCCGGCTCCAACGAGTTCTGGAATTCCTTTTCATTTTAGGTCATCCCTTTTCTTCTCTACCTCCCCCGGCTCCTCCAGCCCCCTCCGGCCCGGGTTTTACCACTGCCGTGGGCCCTGGACGCCATGCAGAGAGGCGGATGGTGTGGAAGGTCCAGTATCTTTCTGGAGAAGAGGCCCCTTGCTGTCTGGGACTGGCAGGGCTTGCACGGGCTGCTTTGCATACGCGTTGAATCCCTCCCCACCAGAAAGCTGTGTGGAAAGTCCCTTCTGAATTCCCTCCTGCAAGGAAGGAAGAGGCTGGGCCACAATGGAAGGTTCTAGCTCTGGCAGTATCAGCATCTCTTGGGGGAGGAAGGGGACTAATGGGGGGGTAGGGGAGCCTCAAATTCTGTCCTGAAGCTGGCAGGGTGCAGATCCACCCAGGGGGACCCAGGATGCTCTTTTCAGGGACTGGGCTGGGAACACCCCCCCACCACCAAGTTGCTCCAGTCTTGTGTTCTAGAGAGTTCTCTGCAGGATGTATGGCCTCCTCCAAGCAGCACTGGTTGTGGGGTGGGGGGGAGACCCCTGCTGGTTCGGGCTTCCTGTGTGTACTTTCCCCAAGCCCCATGGGGAAATCCCGGAGCGTTATTTGCTGCCCAATGAGCCTGGTTGGTTTTTCAAGCAGAACTAGGCTGAAATAAAACCTCAACGTAACATGAACCGAAAATAAATAAATAACATGTGTGCAGGCTTTTGGCAGGTTGCACATCAGATAGAAAGCCCCGCTTCATTGCTGCAAAACCATCAGCCTGGATCAGCTCAAGAGCCGAACTAAGCCCAGCCACTGGTGGTCCACACCTTTAATCCGAGCTAAGACCCGAGGATCATGGTTCAAGGACAGCCCAGGCAGGAAAAATCTATGAGACTCTTATTTCCAGTTAACCAGCAGACAAGCCAGAAGCGGAGGGTTAGGGGTTTAGCTCAGTGGAAAAGCACTTGCCTGGCAAGTGCAAGACGCTGCGTCTGGTTCTTAGCTTTGGCTTAAAAAAGAGAAAAACACAAACAAAAAACAGAAGTGGAACTGCGGCTCAAGTGGTAGAGTGTCAGCCTTGAACAGAAAAGCTCAGGGGCAGTGTCCAGGCCCTGAGTTCAAGCCCCAGGGCCAGTGAAAAGAAAAACAGAAATCCTTGTCCGTGATCACATTGCTACAGGTTCACAGAGCCAGGGATTGGAATGATTTTTCTGCCCCCAAATCTCTAATGTCCCTTCAAGGGTCCACATTGCACACCTTTGCTCCCAGGAGTCCTCTGCGAGGCTGGCCAACACTTGCTGAAACACTGGACAGAAGGGAAGATGGGTAATGCTTAGAGCAGGTGACTAACAGTAGAGCATTTGTGAAAGGCCCAGAGTGCTGGGCGTTGGTGGTTCACCCTGTTATCCTAGCTACTCTGGAGGCTGAGATCTGAGAATTGCAGACAGGAAAGTCCATGAGACTCTTATCTCCAATGAACCACCAGAAAACCGGAAGTGGCGCTGTGGCTCAAGTGGTAGAGCGCTCTCGCCTTGAGCTGAAGAGCTGAGGGGCAGCGCCCAGGCCCAGAGTTCAAGCCCCAGGACTGACAAAAAGTAAAAAGGACCAGAGTTTACTAGTGCCCGTGAGTACCTCTCCTGTTTGAACAAATCTCATCCCTTAGATCCATAAACAGGGAGGACGGGAATAAGAGAAACAGGACAGGAGGCCTGGCTGGCTTCTGCCGGCAGGTTCACGATGCTGTTCCGGTTCTGGGGCTCCTTGGCTATGGCTGTGTGGAGTCAGGATTTTTGTAGTTCTATGCTGCCTGCTGTGCTTTGTTTTTTTCTTTCTTGTCGGTCGTGGGGCTTGAACTCTGGGCCTGGGCGCTGTCCCTGAGCTCTTCAGCTCAAGGCGAGCGCTCTACCACTTGAGCCACAACACCACTTCTGGTTTTCTAGTGGTTCATTGAAGAATAAGAATCTCACGGACTTTCCTGTCCGGGCTGGCTTTGAACCACAATCCTCAGATCTCAGCCTCCTGAGTAGCTAGGATGACAGGCGTGAGCCACCAGCCGGCCTCTGGCTCATTTCTCAGTTTGGGTTTCGTGGTTTCCTTGTGGAATTCGGGGGATCAGTCACTGTTTTCTCAGTGAGCCCTGGAAAGCACCACACACACACACACACACACACACACACACACACACAGCACCCAGAGCCCCTGCTTCTTGTTTCAGGCCTGGCTTAGCTCCATATTTGACATCACACAGGGACCTTGAGAGTCTCACCAACCGCTCACATGAAATGCCGCAGCGTGGGCTCAGAAGTGTGAAAGAATCACCGGAAAGATGGCCCTCCACTGCGCCCCGGAAGGATGGGGCTGTCTCCACCAGCTGCCCGGGCCCCTGGCCAGCGATGATCTGTCCCGCAGACAAGCTCTGCACACACCCCCGCGCCTCCTGACCTTGCGTGTGCTCACAGCCTGTCAGTAGCTGAGCACACCCCCACCCAGCAGCCCGGGCTGGGGTGAGGTTTAAGCTGATGCTAAGTCTATGTTTGTAGTTCATCTGGGGCCCAGGTGTGGCAGCAAGCTCACTTGTCTCTGTAGATCCAAGGGAAAAGTAACTGTGCCTACACATACGAAGTGTAACCATATCGATCCATCATCCATCAATCACAAATCAATCACCAATAACCCATCATCCATCATCAATAAGCCATCATCCATTATCAACCATCCACAATCCATCAATTACAAATCAATCAACAATAATCCATCATCCATCATCAATAACCCATCATCCATCATCAATCATCCATCATCAATCATAAACCATCAACAATCCATCATCAATAAGCAATCATCCATTATGAACCATCCATCATCCATCAGTCATTAATTACAAATCAATCACCAATAACCCATCATCCACCATCAATCATCACCATCAACAATCCATCATCAGTAATAAGCCATCATCCATTATCAATCATCCACCCACCATCAATAATCCATCAATCATCTTATCAATCTTCATAGCTCTCCCTGCATTCCTCCCAGCACAGATACCCTCACAGTGGCTTTTGTTGTTGTTTTTGAGGTAGGATCTTCCTTTTTACCCAAACCAGCTAGGACCACGATCCTCCTATTCACATTCCCTGCCGTAGCTCTAATGACAGTCACATACCACTACACGCATTCTTCCTGTTGAGATGGGGCAGGTTGGGGTGGGGAGGGGTCTCACAAACGTTTTTGTCCAGGCTGGCCTAGAAACTCACTCCGCCTAAGCAGCAGGGATTACAAGTGTGAGCCCAGCACTCAGCTTAGTTCCTGACTTCTCATCGGCCGGCGCACAGCTGGTCTCACCGATACACGGAGTCAACTGAGAAAAACTAACAACTTCTCCAAGCTCCTCTTGTAATAGAATCAGGACCCGTCCCACTTGACAGCTGCTCACTAGGTTAACTTCATTTTAAAAGTCAAAAAAGGCCTAGCACAGTATAGGGCCCAGAGCAGGCTTACAAAAGAACAGATTAGCTGAGCGCCGGTGGCTCACGCCTGTCATCCTAGCTACTCTGGAGGCTGAGATCTGAGGATTGCAGTTCAAAGCCAGGCTGGGCAGGAAAATCCACGAGATTCTTCTCTCCAATAAACCACCAGAAAACCAGAGTGGCACTGTGGCTCAAGTGGTAGAGTGCTCGCCTTGAGCTGAAGAACTCAGGGACAGCACCCAGGCCCAGAGTTCAGGCCCCACGACCGACACACACACACATACACAAAAAATAGTAGAAATGGGTCCAACATGTAGTCCTGGCTACTCAGGAAGCTGAGAGCTAAGGATCATGGTTCAAAGCCAGCCCAGGAGACTCTATCTCCAATTAACCTTCAAAAAAGGCAGGCAGGAGTCATGGTTCAAGTGGTAAGAGCACCAGCCATGAGGGAAAAAAAACTGAATGAGACTCAACGTCCTAAGTTCAAGACCTAGCATAGAAGGAAGGAAGGAAGGAAAGGAAGGAGGGAAGCAGGAAGAGAGAAAGAGAGGGATGGAGGGAAGGAGGGAAGGAAGGAAAGGGAGGGAGGGAAAAAGGGAGGAAAGGAAGGGAGGGAAGGAGGGAGGAAAGGAAGGGAGGAAGGGAAGGAAGGAAGAAAGAAAGGAAGGAAAGGAGGGAGGGAGGGAGGGAAGGAGGGAGGGAAGCAAGCAAGGAAAGAAGGAAGGAAGGGAGGGAGGGAGGGAAGAAAGGAAGGAAGGGAGGGAGGAAAGGGAGAGAGGGAAGAAAGGAAGGAAGGGAGGGAGAAAAGGGAGGGAGGGAGGGAGGAAGGAAAAAAATACAGGCAACACACAAACAAGCTCTAAAGCGTAGCTACACATACAAGAGCTACGCAGCTCAGCAGAATCTTTCTCATCTGTTTCCCACGTTACAAGATCATATGAAGGTGCTGCACATTTCTGAAGGGCGAGTGTGCAGGTTGAGAGAGAAAGGCAGGCAGGGAGGGAGGGAGGGAGGGAGGGGGGACGTCTGCTGCTTCCAGGCCACGAAACCCACTCCACCCCCCCACTCCACCCCCCCACCGCACCCCACCACACACACACACACCATGGCCACAGAGCGTGGCCAGGGAGGAGAGCCGGCCGCGGCTCACAGGCCGCGCTACTCATCAAAGCCCAGCGCAGTGGACAGTCATCTACACAAAACCATCGCGCGGCCTCTGCCTCCGTCCGCTGGAAACAGCCCCACGCCCTCAGTGGGATGGAAGGATCTAGAGCAACGTGGAGAGCGCTACACAAAGCATCTCACGGGGACAGGGCCTGGCGGAGGCCCCGGGGTGGATGCTGGGTGGTTAAACCTCGCGTGGATCCTGACCGGGGTCTGGCATTGCTGGGGGGCATGGCGGGGCACCGACTCCATCTCCTCCCGCCTCTGCTCTCCAGCTGCGGACTTTGGTGCCTCAGTGGGCTTTTTATGAGTTCTCGGAGGAGCGTTGGGCCGCGCTCAGCCCCCGTGGATGAGTGGCTGATTGTTTCCAGAAGGTCGCGGTCATGTGCTGGCCGTGGATCACCCAGCCCCCTTCCTAGCCCTCTGCCGCCCACTCTGGGTGAACTTGACCTTGCTCTTGAACTTGACCTTGCTCTTATTCCCCAAGGGAGGCACGGATCGGTGTGCAGGAGGGAGGGTGATGAGGGCCTGGGTGTGGCCGGGCTCGGCAGCCATCCCGAGGCTTGGGAAATGCCCCTCCAAGAGCCCCTCTGTGTCCCCCCACGGGGTGGTGTTTGTGGAGGGGGAGGGGAGGGGACTAAGGTGACTCGAGCCATTGGGCAGCCGCCAGGGAGTCCGGAGCTGTTCACAGAGTCCCTTGTAGGAGAAAGTGAGGCCTATACCAAAGCGAGCTCTGGAAGTCCTGGATCCAGCCTGACCTGAAGTCCCTGCTGAACCGGGCAGTTACAGGCAGCCACGGATGGATCTGTTATTTAAGCCGATTACGCTCTGGCTCCTATAAGTTGCAATGTAAGGAGCCCTCATTGGTTTGCTGTTCTGAGCTGAATTAAAGCTTTGCGTGGCAGGCAGAATGCGATGTCGCTGAGGCTCACAGGCCTCGGGAAAATGAAAGTTTCAAGGGCTGGGAGAGGGGAGGGGAGAAGTGGGAAAATCAAGAGGCATTGTAGCCGGGCGCCGGGGGCTCACGCCTGTCATCCTAGCCACTCAGGAGGCTGAGATCTGAGGATCACGGTTCAAAGCCAGCCCGGACAGGAAAGTCTGTGAGATTATTTATGTTGTCAGCTGTGGAGTTTGAACGCCGGACCTGGGCACTGTCCCTCAGCTCTTCAGCTCAAGGTGAGCGCTTTACCTCTTGAGCCACAGCACCACTTCTGGTTTTCTTAGTGGTTTATTGAGTCTCACAGACTTTCCTGGCCAGGCTGGCTTTGAACTGTGATCCTCAGATCTCAGCCTCCTGAGTAGCTAGGATGACAGATATGAGCCACCAGCACCCAGCAAGACAAAGAAGTTTAGGCAAGGGTCCCCTTTATGGTGGTGTGATCCCAAAATAAGGGGAACCCCACAAACACTCATGGACCCAAAGCTCATTAAACCTGCCACCGGACCCCGCCCAGGGCAGGGCTGGAATGGAAGGAGTTGTGTGGAATACTAGATTGCTCTGCAAAGGAAAGCAATGAATCTGTGTGTGTAAAACAAAACCTGCCGCAGAAGCCATTCCAAAAAGAAAACAACATGGAGAGCAATGCTGGTGTTTTTCCCCCAAATAAACCTATATTCACATATGCTGATTTATACATGGAATGCTTCTTCCAGAAGGATAAACAGAGAAGCCGGCACCGGCAGCCGCCTCTGGGATTCAATTAGACAGCCTGGGTGCACGGGAAGGAAACTTCATTTTTATTCCAGACACTGGCGGACTGCCTTCTTGCCACTCCTGTACCGAACTTCTATTTAAATAAACAAAACACCGCCCTCCCGCAGCACATGGTCAGAATGGTAATGGTCCCAGGGTCCCCGCTTCCCTTCAGCTGGACTGCGGGGTCCCCAAAGGACCACCTCCTGGCCAAGCGCCGGTGGCTCACGCCTGTCACACCAGCCACGCAGGAGGCTGAGAGGTCAGAATCAAGGTTCAAAGCCAGCCCAGGCAGACAAATCTGAGGGACTCTTATCTCCAAGCAACCAGCAAAAGGGTGGAAGGAAGGTATGGTCAAGCGGTAGAGTAAGGCCCTGAGTTTAAGCCCAGGTACAAAGGAGAAAAGTAAGAAAAGAAAGAGGGCAGTGTCAGTGGTTCAAAGCCAGCCCAGGCAGGAAAGTCCCTGAGGCTCTGATCTCTAATAAACCACTCAGAAAACCAGAAGTGGTGCTGTGGCTCACGTGGTAGAGCGCTTGCCTTGAGCTGAAGAGCTGAGGGACAGCGCCCAGGCCCAGAGTTCAAGCTCCATGACCAACAAAGAAAAAATAAATATGAAAGCAAAGGCCTACTCTGGAGGCTGAGATGTGAGGATCACAGTTTGAAGCCAGGCCGATTTAACCACACAAAGGAACACATAAAAAAGGCTCAAGGACAGCTTCCCAAGCCCTGAGTTCAAGCCCCGGGATCCACACAGAAAAGAAAGGTCGGAAAGGCCTGGACACACTGTGGACCCAGGCAGGCAGGGGTGGGGGAGGCTGGGGAGGGGCGGGGAGGGGAGGGGAGGGAGGGCTAGCAGCAGGACCGTGGGTTAGGTGCGTGGCCTCTCGGGGCTGCTGCTTCCAGTCAGCCCCGGCCGGCGTTTTGGTTTGAAATCATGACTTTGCTTTTCTATCTGCTTTCTCACTTGGATTTTTTTTAATTTCAGCTCTGCCAGCGTCACGTGCCCCGGGTTCCTCCTTTTACCTCCTCCTCCACCAACAAAGACCTCCCACACACAGCCCGCCACGGCAGCTCTGCTGGGACAGAGAGACGTTTGTAAGTTCAATGCCAAGTCATCCTCAGCCGCCACAGGACCTTAGCACCAGCCCACAGCCCCAAGGCTGCTCCAACTGGAACTCACGCTTAGGAATATCACATCGCCCCGAAGTTTGTGGGGTCAGGAGCGCAAGACAGCTTGGGTTACTGTTTTACTTCTTCCCCCCCCCCCCGTTCCCCTCATTACATGCAACTCTCAAGTCTCATGTGATGGAGGTGAAAGTAGAAGGTTCCAGAAATTACTAAGTCAAGGCAGTAGGGGGAAGTCCAGGCTGGAAGCAGATATTTGGATAAGCAGAATCAGAATGTGGGGTGAATGATGGGGGGATTTGGGGGTTTGCTTCATCTTCTGAACATTCTCACTCAAGGCTAAAGCTCTGCCACTTTGAGCTATGGCTCCATTTCCGATGGTTCATTGGACGTGAGTCTCAAGGACTTTCCTGCCCGGGTTGGCTTTGAACTTGATCTTCAGATCTCAGCCTCCTGAGTAGCTAGGATGACAGGCGTGAGCCACCAGCGCCCGGCTCTATTATTTCATAGCCGGCTGCTGATGACTCACGCCTGTTATTCTAGCTACTTGACTCTCAGGTGTCTGAGATCTGGGTATGGAGGTTCAAAGTCAGCCCAGGGCGGGAGTGAGATGCTTATCTCCAACTAACCCATCTGAAAACCAGAGCTGGAGCTGTGGTTCAAAGTGGGAGAGTTCTAGCTTTGAGCAACAAAAGCTCAAGGACAGTGTTCGGGCCTCGAGTTCAAACCCCATAACCGACAGAAAACAGTCATTTCTTTTTATTGCTGCTTTTATTAGTGCTGCTGCTGACTGAAGAGGCTCTGTGCACGGCTGTAACCCTTGTTAAACTCCCTTTAACGCAGACTGTGGACCTCGGGTGAGCAGCAGTATTGATCATGGAAAGTCTGGAACATTCTGTTTTGTTATGGTTGGTATCTTCTAATTACATCGAGTGACATAAGCTTTCTATTTATGAAGTTTCCACATAAATACGTACAAATATATGTGCATGGACGCATGCACATACACACACACACACACACACACCTGCACACAAACAGGTATATTTAAAGAAAACTAGAATCACGAGGCTGAGATCTGAGGATCGAGGTTCAGGACAGGAAAATCCCTGAGACTCTTCTCTCCAATGAACCACCAGAAAACCAGAAGTGGCGCTGTGGCTCAAATGGTAGAGCGCTCACCTTGAGCTGAAGAACTGAGGGACAGCGCCCAGGCCCAGAGTTCAAGTCCCACGACTGAGAAAACCAGTGCACAAAACCTAATCCCAGCTCATCTATCAAGAAGCTCCGAGAAACAACTCCAATGGGAATAAAGCAAAGCCACCATGGCTCCCTGGCACGCAAGTAACTCAGCAACAAAACCTGGAAAAGCCTCGACCACGCAGCTCCGAGCTGTGACTTCTCTCTGCACTCCGCGCTGCCCCCGCACCCCACTCGGGGACCTCAGGGGCCGCTGGCAGAGGTCACTGCAATGCCAAGGGGACCGGGGAGCCACCTTGCCTGCAGCCTGGATCTGTGGAAAGGCTCTGCCGCCCCCTGGTGGACATGCTGGGACTCAGCACTGGGCCTCAGGAGCCTGGTGGAGGGATGGACACTGGCTTGGCTGTGTCTTCCTTCTAGCCTGTCCTTGGCAGGGAAGCGTAAGTACCAATGCCTGTGGTTCACAGGTGAGGGTCGTTAAAGGGAATGTCGGGAACGCTCAGGACAATCCCTCAGGCCAGTGATGGGGTAGAGTTGAGCTCAGAACCAAACAAAGCAACACACAGCAAGATTGCTCCCATCAGACAGTTCCCAGGATGAGAATGGATTCCAAGACCTACAGCCCCTCCACTCTGTCGCACGGCATTGACGGAAAAGTGAGACACGCACGGGTTTCCTTAGTCCACCAGCCCGTCTACGGCTGGGCTGCAGCTACAAACCAGGGCCTCTGGCAGCACAGCAGGCTACAGCCAACCAGGACTCAGCCTGCAGGAGCCCTGCAGGCGCAGCTGTCCAGACCAAATCCGGGACTCCAACCACACACAAAATGTCTGCTGCAGAAAGCGGTGTGTGCGTGTGATTGGGCCGAGTCACCGTCCAGTAGAAAGCCCATGCTTCCCCGCCCTACGTGCAAGCCCTGTTCCCAGGACCAATCACAGCCCGATGCTGCAGGCCCGCAGGCGTGGGTGGCTCTGAGATTGCATTGGAGGGCAGCACCTCGCTGAGATCTGACAAGAGATGACAGCCCTGTAAATACAAGGCGGTGCTGGCAACGCTTCGGCCGTGGCTCCCGCCATCCCAGTTTTATTTAGACGTCTCAGTAAACGGGTCCTGAGTTTGATGCGCTCAGGACTTTCCTCAGAAGTTTCCACATCCTAAAGATGCCAGGCCGCACGTGGCCACCATGAGAGCTCAGAGACAGGTTCCAGCTGAGCCTGTGAGCAGCTGCCAAGAGGCAAAAGGGCTGGGGCGCCCCCTCGTGGCGGGGTGGGGTCATTGCCAGAAGCTGGAAAGCAGAGGACTTGAGCGCAAAATCGAGCTTTAAGGCAGATGCTGGTGGCTCACGTCCGCAATCCTGACTGCTTAGGATCTGAGGTGGAGGTGCAAAGCCACCCTGGGCAGCAAAGTCCTTGTGAGTCTCATTTTCAGTTAATCAGCAAAAAGCTGGTTGCAAAGCTCTGGCTCAAGTGGTAGAGCGCCAATTTGGAACAGAACAGGCTAGGCCAAGTGCTCAAAGCCCCAAGTTCAAGTCCCAATAACAAACAAGCTGGCCAATGGTAAAGAATGGACAGAGAGCAGCAGCGTAGAAGCAAACAAGCAGTCAAGAGCGTTGCTCATCAAAGCCTAATACTCTTCTCACAGCTGGTGCTCTACCACTTGAACCATGCCTCCAGCCCTGCAATCTCTCTTGATTCCAACTTCAGATTGTAATCCAAACAAAACCTAAAAGCCCTCCAGAGCATCATTTAATTGTACTACTCATTTTAGAGGTTGCTATAGCAACACAGCACCGCCCATGAGCGTGGGCTGATCATGCCTGGGCCCTGGGCAGCCATTCCCTCGAGTGCTGACCGGGAACCTGGAGGCCACGGGCCTACCTCCAACCCACTGACCACCAACCCCACTGTCCACAAACACCCACAGGCAGCCTCTGCACGTCAGAGGGAGGAAAATTCAGATCTCGCGCTTTATCTGGCTCTGCTGCTTAGCCCTCACCCACACGGCAGATGACTCTGTACACTGACCGCATAAACACCCTCAAACCCCAACCTCCAGGGGGCTTGAAATCTGGGGGGCCTGGTCTCCTAGGCACTGGCTGGCAGTTTGGCAATGAGCTGGCTCAGCTTTTCTGCCCTTCGAGAAGTCAAAGCTCTAATTCTATTTTTTTTTGTCGGTCATGGGGCTTGAACTCTGGGCCTGGGCGCTGTCCCTCAGCTCTTCAGCTCAAGGCCAGCGCTCTACCACTTGAGCTACAGCGCCACTTCCG
>NW_012267328.1:5952992-5954425 GCF_000151885.1 Dipodomys ordii
TGGCTTAAGTGGTAGAATGCTAGCCTTGAGCAAAAGAAGCTCAGGGACAGTGCCTGGGCCCTGAGTTCAAACCCCAGGACTGGCCAAAATAAATAAATAAATATCCAAAGTGGGCCTGCAACCTTAGCTGAGGTTATCGGTTCAAAGCCAGAATAGGCAGGCAGAAGATTGAGAGCATCCACCTCCAAAAGAAACACAAAACCAGCACAAACAGACTAGAGGCATGGCTCACGATTGTAGAGCACTAGCAGAGCCAACAAGCTAGCTGAGCAAAAACACAGGCCCAGAGTTCAAACCCCATAACCAGCACATATACACAAAAAAGCACACAAACGTTTTTTAGCCAGCATGTTACAGCCCACACTCACCTTTTTGCCAGTGAAGCTCAGCTGCTTTTGTTTGAGGGGTCCGTTAGTCTTCCCTGGCTTCTCTGTAGCCCGGTTAACCGTTCCCAAGGCCTTCCGGGCAGTTTTAGGTAAGGCCGATGGAGCATTGAAGACCTTCCCAACGCGTGGTGTTGAAACCTGCGTTCTCCCATCTAAGGCTTTGACTGAAGAGTAAAACTCTACCGTGAGACTGTTAGAATACACGCCTCTATCATTAACGCTAATGCTGCCTGTGTCTATCAGTTTAATCCACACACCCCCTCCCCCCCCAACCTGACCCTCACTTCAGGCCAGTGGCAGAGCCTTCACTTCCCTAACAGCCCTGGGCTTCAGTTCCTTAACCCATCACCTTATAAAACTGAGCTAGAAAAGTTCCACAAAGCTGACTCTAATAGCCCAGGAATCTCACCTAAAAGGCTGGGCAGGGCTGGGGACCACACCCACCTGGTTCATTCCCAGTACCTGAGCAACGTGAGCAAGCCTGGCACACTTACCAGGCCCGGACCCCAGCTTCAGCCCCTCCTTAGGAGCCATACGGGTGCCTGGCTGTCCATTCTCCTTGTCAACAAAGATCAGAGTCGCCATCCTGGATTTCTAGGGATTGGGCCTTGTATGTGAGATGCTGGAGACTGGGGGGAAAGACAGAGAAATGAAAGGTTCAAGAGGCCACACATCAAAAAAACTTCCCATCAGGGGAGGTGCGCACACAAAACATCAAGACCGGGCACCACTGGCTCAGGCTCCTTGGGAGAGAGGGTGAGATCTGAGGATCCTGGTTCGAAGCCAGCCCCAGGTAGGCCCAGTTCCTGAGACTCTGATCTCCAGTAAATTACCAAGAAAGCCGGCAGTGGTGGGAGCTGCGGCTCAAGTGGTAGAGCGCCAAGCCTTGGGCAAAAAATGCTCAGGGACAAACGCCCAGGCCCCGAGTTCGAGTCCCAGCCCCGGCCTTGGGCCAAAGCTCAGGGACAGCGCCCAGGCCCCGAGTTCGAGCCCCGGGTCAGCACAAAACAAGCTAATCCCCTCCCCCCTTCCCCCCTCCCTCCCCTC
>NW_012267328.1:5954612-5963395 GCF_000151885.1 Dipodomys ordii
CCCCCCCCACACAGGTAAGCAGAGGGCGAAGGCCGAGCTTGGCAATGGACGCTTCGCCCAGGGGCTGAGTCCTCAGACCCGCTCCCAACTCCAGAGCAGGCGCTTGGACGCCTCCTCCCCTCCCCGCGGCCCACGCCAGCCCCGAGCTCACCCCACGCGGACACGCGCGCCCACGAGCTCACCGAACCGACCCCAACAGCCAAACTCCAGGACGCCGCAACCCCAGCGGCGCCGCGCACACGCCGTTTAAACCATAACTCGGGATCCGATTGGTCCGTCCGCGAGGAGGCGGGCTCGGGGGAAAAGGATGGAACCTCAGAGAGGAACCAATGAGAGGAGCCTAAGCTGACAGGCCCCGCCCTCAGAACGCCTTCTCCGGAAGTTGCTGTTTCCCGGGAAACCAATGTAAACAACCGAGGGTTGAGGCGCTCCCGAAGGCCCGCCGGGCCCACTGGACCCTGCCGTTCATTGCCCCGGGGCCTTTTTTGTTTAAATGGCGCCGTGGAACGGATTAAAAACCGACAGGGTAAAAATAAAAGGTTTAAACCCAGCCCTGGGTGACTTACGCCCGTAATACTAGCTGCTCAGGAGGCTGAGATCTGAGGATCATGCCTGTAATCGTAGCTGCTCAGGAGGCTGAGATCCGGGGATCGCGCCTATAATCCTAGCTGCTGAGATGTGGGGATCGCAATCCGAAGCCAACTAGGGCAAAACAGTCCATGCAATGCTCATCTCCAATTGACCATCAAAAGGCCAGAAATGGAGCCGTGGCTCAAGTAGTAGAATGCCAGCCTTGAGTAAAAAAAGCCTAGGGTCAGCGCCCAGGCCCTGAGTTCAAGCCCCAGGCCTGGCGCACGCACGCACGCACGCACGCACACACACACACACACACACAGGCTTTTTGTGCCTTCATTTTATTCCCTCAGCCCCTCATTTTCTCACAATGTCTTTAAATTATACAACTTTGTACGGCCTCATCAACACACAAAAGTTGTAACTTATTTTTAGAATAAGCCTGGATGATATGTGGGGCTCACAAGTGGGCCTGCTCTAGCTCCTAAAGTTTCTAGACTAACTCCTTAGGTCTCCTCCTTGTTCTTCAACAGCAAACACCCAAAGCCATTGAGTTTTCTCAGTGATTCAGCAGATGAAAACCATTACCCACCTTTTCTTTGAATGGCCATGGTTCTCTTCCTAACGATGCCACCAGACCAGCTTTGTTACATCTACCTATTACTGGTGAATACTTTACACACCTGATAAACTATTATCACGCTGTCCCTAGTTAATCCCAGTTTCTCCTAACCCAGTTTATCAGAGCAATCAATCATCCAGACCTGATCTCAGAATCTTCCAGAGAGAACCTCTTACCCAGCTTCTCCAATTCTTCTGGGAAATGTGCTCTCTGGCTCCTGCCTGGCTGAAAAGACCGCAAAACTCATCAGCGAACTTCAGGAAGGAAAAAAAAAAGTCTGAGTGATCCACTGCCTACTCCCCTTCAGTAAGTGTCTCTCTTCAGCTGACTTTTAAGATTAAAATTAATCCTCTACGTTCCTAAATGGCACTCACTGTAAACTTTATTTACAAAAATTTTTCTGGACTTTTTTGTTTAGCTATTACATTTACCTTTAAAGAGAAGCAAGTGAGTCTTGACAGAAATTCCACCACAAAAAACAGTATATTTTCCATCCTCTTAATTTATACAGTACTTCCAAAGGAGAACCAAGGTGTCAACACAATTGTTTTCCAACATGACAACTGTCTTATAGTATTCGAATAAAACCAAACCCCAGTTTGCTTGTGGACCAGGTGTGTCGAAGTTACCAGAAACATGCCCTTGGTCCTCCTGGCTCCTGTTTTGTTTTGTTTTTCACGTTTTACAAGTGTAAATTATCTGTAAATTCGTTTCAGTGACTGATATAAACGGGAGGAGAGACAAGCATCCCCAAGGAATCAGCCTCCTCCTGACTGCTACGTTAATTAACTGTGCTTTCCTTGGAGACGTCACCAACTTCCGCGTTCCCTTCAAAGACGTCTGGTGAGTCTTCAGCCGCCGTCTGTCTGAGATCTAGTTTCATTTTTGTCTGTCTTCTTCTCGCCGTCCTAAACTTCGGCGCTTCGGAATGAATGAAACAGGGTTCCCACGCTGACAGCCGGAAAGCAGCGACGACGTAAAAGACCACAACAAAGGCGTAAAACTTTAAAACAAAAACGACAGCCAGGAGAGACGTAAACCACTCCGCCGACCGGCTGCCCAAATCTCGCGATACCTCCGGAGCCAAAGAGCGTGAGCGCCTCGAGTGCTCGTTAGCGCGCACGCGTCGCTCGTCCGAAAGCTGTCGCAGTGGTTGCTGGGAGAAGGCCGGGGAGCCGGAAGTAAACATCGGCGGCTGGGTTTCCTGGTCTGTCGGCGAGCGGTTGCGTGGGGAGCTCCCGACCGGGTGAGGGAGGGTGCGGAGGAGTTGGGGGTGGCGGTACTGGGGTGGGGGGAACGCCCGGGAGCCCCGAGACCCCTTGCAGGGGCGAGGAGAGCGCGGACGGCGCCCCGCGCGGGCCCCGGCCTGGGCCCGCCGGGACGCCCGACGCGAGTCTCCCTCGAGAGCTTGTGATCCCGGGGATCGGAGTCCGGGGGGGGAGGAGGGGGGCCGTACCCACTGGTTTTCAGCGGGTTTGGAGTTGGAATCCAGGGCCCGGGCCCTGCCCCTGGGTGTTTGTGCTCAGGGTTAGCGCGCTACCCACCCCCCAGCCACAGCGCCAGTTCCGGCTTCGGTTTCGTGTTTTGTTGTTGTTGTTGTTTTGGGGGGGGGTCGTGGTGGTTTATCTGAGATAGAAGGCTCATGGACTTAGCTGGCGGATGGCTTCGAACCGCGATCCTCAGATCTCAGCCTCCTGAATAACTAGGATTACGCGCGTGAGCTCCGGGCACCAGCTCTGGTGTGTGTGTCTGTGTGTGTGTGTGTGTGTGGCCAGTTCTGGGGCTTTTGTGTGTGTGTGTGTGTGTGTGGCCAGTTCTGGGGCTTGAACTCAAGGCCTGGGCCCTGTACCTGAGCTTTTGCTCAAGGTGAGCACTCCACCACTTGAACCACAGCGCTGCTTCCGGCTTTTTCTGTGTATGTGGTACTGAGGACTCGAACCCTGGGCTTCATACATGCCAGGCAAGCATTCTACCACTAAGCCAATTTCGCAGCCCCTGATCTTTTGTAATGTGGGTTGGAATTTGACATTATAATTCGTTGAATCTATTAAGTAAAATTGTGTAAGCATAATTTTACCTTTTTTTTTCTCTCTCTTTTGTTTATTTGCAACAGGGTCTATTTAAGTCAAGCAGGCCTCAAACTCATTATGTAGCCCAGACAAGCCTGAAACTCCCCATTCTCCTGCTCCAGCCTCCTGAGGATCAGGATTGTGTGTACCACCTACCTGACACATTCTATTGTTTTAATACAGGTACAGGAAAACATAAAACTGACATGTTGCCATTTGTTTCTGTCTGTGTCTGTGGGTTGTGGGTCTTGAACTCGGCCTGGGCCCTGCCCCACAGTTCTTCAGCTCAAGGCTAGCACTCTATCACTTGAGCCACAACACCACTTCCGCCTTTTTCTGCTTATGCGGTGCTAAGGAATCGAATCCAGGGCCTCATACATGCAAGACAAGCACTCTACCACTGAGCCACCTTCCCAGCTCCCCCCACCTTTTTTTTAAACTGTAAACCAGTTCTTTCTTTTCTCAGAAGCCAGTTCACCATGTCGTCGGCAGCTGTGGATACAGTTAATGCCACGCCCCTGTCGGGGTCCAAAGAACTGAGTTTAGAGGAACCAAAGAAGATGACTCGAGAGGACTGGAGGAAGAAGAAGGAGCTAGAAGAACAGCGGAAGCTGGGTAATGCTCCTGCAGAAGTGGATGAAGAAGGAAAGTAAGTACTTTTCATTTTTTACCGGTTCAGTTTGTTCAAAAATCCAGATTCTTATCTGCTTTACAAGGTTATCAAATCCAGAGTCTTCTTTTATTAAGGTTACCAAGTTCTCATCCTGTGCTTTGATAACAAACTATTCTTACCATTTGCAGAATTTTTGTTATTATTTATGAAACACGTAAGCATAAGTTTTAATAATGTCAGAGAATCTACAGTAAAGAGCTGTTGTTGTTTTTCTCATCCTGTCCAGTCTACCCTGAACCCCAGTGTTTTTGTTTTGTTAGTTGTGGGGCTTGAACTCTGGGCCTGGACGCTGTCCCTCAGTTCTTTAGCTCAAGGCTAGCACTCTACCACTCCACAGGATTATTTTAATCAGTTGTCTTTTAATTCATTCTCTTTTGACTTCTTGCCCTGATAGATGTAACTTTCTAGCACATTCCTGTGCTCCTCCTCTCCTCCTCTTAGTTACAGCACTGTCATTAGCACCTTGAGAACCTCCTCCACTGTACCATTCACCTCTTCATTCTTCCTTGCCCTTTATTCTGTTATCAGCACAGCGCCTATATCGTCTTTCTCATCCCACTGCAGTATTTCTGTTCCTAGATTCTCTGTGCGCTGCCTTTGTAATTATTGTTATTTTCAGGATTTTCTTAGATATTTTGTTTTAAATTTTATTACAGAGATATCAATCCACACATCCCTCAGTATATTTCTTCAGTACCGTGGTACATCGATCCATCGAAAAGACCCACCTTAAAGCACCAGAGGCCACAACCCGAGAAACAGAAGCAGTTCAGTTCATCTGCAGAATGGTACAAGAGGGGCGTGAAAGAGGTATGTGTTCAGCTGAGTGTGGCCCTTGGGAGGCTGAGGCAGGAGGATAGTGAATCCAAGGTCAGCCTGGCCTGCATAGTCATCTTATGTATGTCTTCATAGGAAGGTACTTTTGGGTTTTGGTTTTGGTTTCTTGTGCTGGTCCTGGGGCTTGAACTCAGGACCTAGTCAGCATCCCTGAGCCGCTTTTGCGCAAGGCACTCACACGTGAGCCACAGCTCCATTTCTAACTTTTTGGTAATCTGGTGGAGGTAAGAGTCTCATGGATTTTCTTGCCTGGGCTGACTGAACCATGATCTTCAGATCTCAGCCTCCTAAGTAGCTAGGATTAATAGGCCTGAGCCACCAGTGCCTGGCATTCGGTCTTCTTCTTAACAAATAAATGGGCTCAGCAAACAAGATAACCATGAGAGCCAAAGTCACTTGTAACTTGATGAGTAAGGAAATAAAACATCGGCTGTGTTTTTCTTTCTGCCCTTCGACAGAATTCCATAACCACCAAGTA
This sequence comes from Dipodomys ordii, assembly GCF_000151885.1. NCBI lineage: Eukaryota > Metazoa > Chordata > Mammalia > Rodentia > Heteromyidae > Dipodomys > Dipodomys ordii. The sequence goes on from NW_012267328.1 coordinate 5,959,865, forward strand.
CCGCAAAGGCGCCTGCGAGAACTGTGGGGCCATGACGCACAAGAAGAAGGACTGCTTTGAGGTACTGCGCGCCTTTGAGAGCTTTACAGATCGCTGCCAGTCTCTTTCCCTTGTCAGAGAACTTCTCTTTCTCTAAGATAACCCGTAGGTGGGCACAAATTAAATAAAAATGAATCTGGGTGAAAGTACATCAGACTGTTTTGGTGGCAGACTTTTGTTAAGTAAACAGATTCTAAAAAGTCCCCAAGTGTGTAATGGCCGCTTAGTTCCTGGGCCTCAGGTACTTAGGGTAAAATGGTCTCTTATGCTTTCCAGAGACCCAGACGAGTTGGGGCCAAGTTTACTGGGACTAACATAGCGCCAGATGAGCACGTCCAGCCTCAGCTCACATTTGACTACGACGGGAAGAGAGATCGCTGGAATGGCTACAATCCAGAGGAACACATGAAAATCGTGGAAGAGTACGCCAAAGTCGACCTAGTGAGCGGAACTCTGGGTTGGGGGGGTGGGGGGAGGGGTTTGACGACTTGACAGTTACGCCGTTGTCATTTCTACAGCACAGGTCCTCAGTGAGTAGCCAGGTAGCCCTGTTTAAACGGCTGGGGCTTCTCTCATTCTTTTATCGTCTCCTTCAAGCTCACATTAATGCCTGCCTCAAACATGAGTTTGAAGGTCATAGGCCTGCGGCTGCAATAGATCTCTTGTTCAGTGACCTAGTCTGAAAATACTAATGCCACTCGCTTTAAACATATGAAAATCAAATAGTCATTGGAACATTTTTAAGTAAAATGTAATTTTCCCCCCTTAGGCAAAACGAACGCTGAAAGCCCAGAAATTACAAGAAGAATTAGCCTCAGGAAAATTAGTGGAACAGGCTGTAAGTAATCAAAATTATCAATGCAAAATATTCAGTGTCTTCAACAAAATGAAATTCAGAACGGGAATTTATTTTGTATCTCTCTAGTTAGAAACAATTTCAGGGAACAAGAAATACTATACACAAGTTATCCTTTTAATCTTGAAACCTTGTTAAAGAGAGCCTTGTAGATTTTGAAAGTATCCTGCATGCCAGGCACCAGTGGCTCATACTTGTGAGGATTGTGGTTTGAGGCCAACTCAGGCAGTAAAGCCAGAGATAGTCTATCTCCATTTAACCACTAAAAAGCCAAGCTCGAAGTGGAGCTGTGGCTCAAGAGAGTGTTAGTCTTAGCACCCAAGCCCTGAGTTCAAGCCCCAAGATGGCACAAAAGAAAGAGAGGGAGGGGGGGGAGTGGAGCCGAGCAGAGAAGAGGGAAAGAAGAAAGAGGGGGAGGAGTCCCTGAACAATTGTGAAGAAAAGTATTTCATTCTGAAAAGGACTTTGGGCTCTCCATAAATCTCAGTATTGTTTCACCAAGTAGATTTCTGCATTGCCAAAAGTTTATAAAGCTTGTTTTTGGTTCTGAATACTTTTAAATACCTATGTGATCCTGGTAACGTTTCTGGTCTGGTTTTACAGAAATCTATTAAAGTGTTAGGGGTCTCGTGTGCATAAAGATGACTACATGGAAATGTTTGTCAAGCACAAGCACTTTGGTCATCTTACTCTTCTGTTACTCTGTGTCATTACAATTCCGTATAAATGAAAATTGTGTAGAAATGTTCTGGCTTTGTAGACACAAAGGTAAACTGTTCACAAAGTCGTTCTGTAGCCAGAACATTGGTGCTCATTGTGATTGAGAAATAGATGGTTCAGTTAGATTTATATGGTTCAGTTATATTTTTCTAGTAGTACTCAATCCATAGAATAAGTAGAATAAACTTATGTTTTCCTTCTTTTCCAATACAGAATTCTCCAAAACATCAGTGGGGAGAAGAGGAACCAAATTCTCAGACGGTATGAAGTGCTTCGTTTGGGTATACGTTAACTTTTTAAGTTTTTAATGAGTAATTGTAATAATGGTTTTTTTGTTGGCATACATTAGTTATATACAGGAGGGGGACGTTCATTAGGATATCTCCACACATACGTAGAATGTATTCCAACTGCTCTCTCCCCCTCCTCCAATCTCCCTTGCTCCTTCCCCTTTCCTGAACAGATGCAGCAGGCTTCATTATTCTGTCTGCATGCATGCACACAAGCCACTTCAACCATTTTCAAGTAGCTGTTAAACAAACAAGTTGAATTAAGTGGAAAAAAAAACCCACAAGACCTAAATGCTGTCCAGTGTTCTTACCATCCTCCGGTTTGCTCTTTCAGGAAAAAGATCACAACAGTGAAGATGAGGATGAAGATAAATATGCAGATGATATTGACATGCCTGGACAGAATTTTGACTCTAAGAGGCGAATTACAGTCCGGAACCTAAGGATTCGAGAAGATATTGCAAAAGTAAGTCTTGCCAACCTAATCTACACATGTGAAAAATAGTAGTCTTCCAAGCCTACTGGTTGTGTATATTGGGTGTACGTTTTATTTGCTGTAATATCATCAGTCATTCCAAGATAAAGTGATATTCTCGCTTCACTTGCACTTACAAGTGTACATGTGTGCATGTGCACACACGTACACACACAAGGTCAAGACCAGCTCTTAGAAGCTGAAATCTTTTTTTCAATAAGCAAATGTTAATTCTGTCCTTAAACATTTTTTTTCTAGTATTTGAGAAATTTAGATCCAAATTCTGCCTACTATGATCCCAAAACTAGAGCGATGAGAGAAAATCCCTACGCCAATGCAGGGAAGAATCCAGATGAGTAAGTACTACGTTGAACTAACATTTCAAAGTAAGAAAAAGTTCTTTTCTGAGCCAGCCATAAGCAGGAATTAGATCCTTTTACAAATTTACTTTCCTTACAGAGTAACCCATCTCTGAGACTTATTTGGTTTGGTTTTATATTCACAGAGTGAGTTATGCAGGCGATAACTTCGTCAGATACACAGGAGATACCATTTCCATGGCTCAGACACAGTGTAAGTGTGCTGCATACTAAGGTTTTCTGTTGTCAGCTCATAGAAATAACATACTGCTTTTTACAGCCTGTTTTAAAGAAACAGGCAGTGGGTGTGGCTTGGTCCTCATTAAGATGTGTTGACTCTAGTGTTTGCCTGGGAGGCGTATGACAAGGGCTCGGAGGTGCACCTGCAGGCAGATCCCACGAAGCTGGAGCTCTTGTATAAGTCCTTCAAAGTCAAGAAGGAAGACTTCAAAGAACAGCAGAAAGAAAGCATCCTGGAAAAGGTGAGTTTTCTGGGCTCCCCAAAAATGACTTTTCCATAGAGAGAAATTGCCACTTGGTGAGTATTGGGATTCCATTTGGAATACAATACAAAGCCAGCCCCATTGAATGCATGAGGAGTCTCTTCCTTCCTCAGTCTTAGTCAGCTTAGTCAGACTTTTTCTTTTTCTTTTTTTTTTTGCGGGGGCCGGGGGGGTAGCATCTGGTCGTGGCGCCTGAACTCTGGGCCTGGGCACTGTCCCTCAGCTCTTCAGCTCAAGGCTAGTGCTCTACCACTTGAGCCACAGCGCCACTTCTGGCTTTTTTCTTTTT
>NW_012267328.1:5963445-5965757 GCF_000151885.1 Dipodomys ordii
TCCTGTCAAATGCTGCAGCCAGGGGTCTGCCAAGTTCACTTCAGACCTTCAACTTACAGCCGACCAAGCTGTATGCTGAGTGACCAGATTTCAGAACTTCATTTCCCAAGGGCATTCGGGACTAAATCAGGAGGGTTTTGGGGGGGGGGTTATTTTTTTTTCCGGTCATGGGGCTTGAACTCTGGGCCTGGGTGCTGTCCCTCAGCTCTTCAGCTCAAGGCGAGTGCTCTACCACTTAAGCTACAGCGCCACATCCGGTTTTCTGGTGGTTTATTGGAGATAGGAGTCTCATGGTCTCTCCTGCCCGGGGTGGCTTTGAACCACGATCCTCAGATCTCAGCCTCCTGAGTAGCTAGGATTACAGGCGTGAGCCACCAGCGCCCGGCCGGTGTTTTGTGTTTGTGCATGTGCGTGTGCGCGTGAGTCTGTCTGTGTGTGTGACAGGTGTGGGGTTTGAACTTGGGGCCTAGTCCCTGTCCCTGAGCTCTTGCTCAAGGCTAGTGCTCTACCACTTAGAGCCACAGCACCACTGTGGCTTCTTCTGGTGGTTAAGGTGCATGGGTTGGCTTGGAACCACGATCCTCACTCAGATCTCAGCCTCCTGAGTAGCTAGGATGACAGGCAAGTGTTACTTATTCTGAAACTCTGCCCTGTAGGTAGGTCAAAGGAGAGAGAGGACTCGCGCCGCCCCGCATGCACGCACATGTCCCCCACAGGGCCAAGCCGCCCCCGTCCTCCCGGGGGCGCTTACCAGATTCCCATGCCGGAGGTGGCATCTTCATCGGCGAAGGGGGACCCAGCTCCAACAGCGTCTCAAGTCCCCGCTCCTCGTCCAGGACCATGAGCGGCACCCCACTGAGGGGGAGGTGTGCAATCTGGTGTTCTTCAGGCAGGTCGAAACTCTCAAAATCTGTCACAAAGGCAAAGCACCATCGGAACACCCGGATGCAATGAACCAGTATTTCAAAGCCGTCAGTGCGTGCTCAACGGGGATACCACGTGGGAAAGTCAACCAGCTGACCACTCCCAGCGGGGAACAAGGCTCACGGACGGGGTCTCAGATTCCATACTCCAGCTACACCAGCAGACACAGCCACTGCTGAGTGCTAGCGAGGAAAGGGCTAAGATTGCTTTCAGCCAGATTTTCTTCATTTGCTTCAACCAAAACTCACCCAGATCCAGCACAAAATCCAACAAGGATCTAGTTCTTAGATTAGTCAAATTCATAAATATAAGCCACGCCATTCTGGCCACTCAATTTTCTGGCTTGGAAAACTTGATGATTAAAAGTACAGGCAGGGGCTGGGAAGGTGGCTCAGTGGTAGAGCGCTTGCTTTGTATACATGAAGCCCTGGGTTCAATTCCTCAGCACCACATAAGGAGAAAAAGCTGCAAGTGGTGCTGTGGCTCAAGTGGTAGAGCGCTAGCCTTGAGCTCAAGAGCTGAGGGACAGCGCCCAGGCCCAGAGTTCAAGCCCCACGACTGACCGGAGAAAAAAAAAAAAAAGTAAAGGCAGCCTGGCACCAGTGGCTCAGGCCTATAATCCAAGCTACTCAGGAGGCTGAGATCTGAGGATTACAGTATAAAGCCAGCCCAGGGCAGGAAAAGTCCGTGCAACCCTTATCGCCAATTAAAAATCAGAAGTGGTGCTGTGGCTCAAAATGGTAGAGTGCTAGCTTTATAGCAAAACGAACTCGGGGACACCACCCAGGCCCTATGTTCAAGCCCCACCTAGAGGGTTGAAGGGGATGAATTTTTCTATTTCTGGGTAGGTGTCATCAGAGGCAGGAACAGAGCTCGATGCTTTCACAGTCTTCTCAGTAATCTAGAACAGTGCAAGAAAAACAAATCAGTGAGAAGGAAAGTCTGAAACATGCACAGACTGTACACAGGGCCTCTCTATACGTGACTTGTATCATGTTGTAAACTCTGTGAATTTTTTTTTTTTTTGGTCAGTCATGGGGCTTGAACTCTGGGCCTGAGCGCTGTCCTTTGGCTCTTCAGCTCAAGGCTAGTGCGCTACCACTTGAGCCACAGTGCCACTTCTAATTTACTGGTGGTTCATTGGAGATAGGAGTCTCTAAGATTTTCCCGCCCAGGCCAGCTTTGAACCAGGATCCTCAGATCTCAGCCTCCTGAATAGCTAGGATGACAGGGGTGAACCACCAGCATCATGCTCATAAGTCTAAGAAGCCAATTTCTCAGTTTTAATGATTACATCTAGAAGGAACTCCAAACAAATCAAATAAAATCCTAGCAGAACAACTCTCAGGAAAATTTACGTCTCAGCACCTGGAAGCATAGGCTATGCA
>NW_012267328.1:5967612-5970502 GCF_000151885.1 Dipodomys ordii
TTCAGCTCAAGGCTAGTGCTCTACCACTTGAGCCACAGCGCCACTTCTGGCTTTTTTCTTTTTGTTTATGTGGTGCTGAGGAATCGAATCCAGGGCCTCAGGCATGCAAGGCAAGCGCTCTACCACTGAGCCACCTTCCCAGCCCCTAGTCAGACTTTTTCTATCAGTAAAAGCTTCAGCAGCAAAACATAATAACCCAGAACTCAGCAGCGTAAATGAAAGATACATAATTTCTCACAATTCTTAGTCAGCCGAGTCTCCTGGCCCCGTGCTCTCCTGGCCCTTAGCTCGGGCCACGTGCTCTAAGGTGCCCCTGTGTAGAGTAGTTAGCAAGCAGGCAAGCTGTCGTAAGGAGCGCTCACCTCCTGTGACTACTCATCCTCCGATTCACTAGCCCAGCTTTTGACTTGTTTTGACTTGTTTCCTTTGGGTAATATTGAGGTTTGAGCTCAGTTTTAGCAAGGCATTCCCAGGGTTCCACCTCCACACCCAGCGCACACATGCCTTTATCCATTTGCTAACTTGCTGTTGGGCAAAGCAGTGGAGAAGCAGGCTCTGGTAAAACACCACGTTCTGAGCCAGGGGAAAGCAGAACTTAGTGCCTAGCAATGTCTTTCAGATGCCTGGGAAATGGGGGAAACACTTTTTTTCATAGCCTTTTCTTAAATATACTAAAATTACTCCTTCTGACTGAAGAAAACCCCTTCAGAGAGATTTGAGTGTGAGTGTTTGCTGGGAACTGTACTTCACAGTGTCCGTGTTCTTTCAGTATGGTGGCCAAGAACATCTGGATGCTCCTCCAGCTGAGTTGCTCTTAGCCCAGACGGAAGACTACGTGGAGTACTCACGGCATGGGGCGGTCATCAAGGGGCAGGAGCGGGCCGTGGCCTGCTCCAAGTATGAAGAGGACGTGAAGATCCACAACCACACGGTGCGTCCTGAGCCCCTGTCCCCGCTGGCTTTGCTCGGCCTGGGCTTCCCTGTGAGAATGTCACTCCACCCACAGTGGCTGTGTTTCTGTTAGCATTTTAACCTTGTCTTACGAGATGTTTCTAAAAACAGGAAAATGTAAAAAAAAAAAAAATACTATGTTCACTGGTGTGCCCACTTAGAATCAAAAGAATTGTGCCATAGATTTACTTCACACATTTTGCTTTGCTTTGCTTTTTTCCTTTTTGGTGTTAGTCCTGAGGCTTGAACTCAGGGCCTCTCTCACTCGGCTTTTTTTACTCACAGCTGGTGTTCTACTACCACTTCAGCCACACTTCAACTTCAGACATTTTTGCTTGTGTATGAAGGTAGTAATCCTCAGATCTCAGCTTCCTACGTAGCTAGGATTAAGGGTGTGGGCCACCTTTAAATAGGCACGCAGCCTATTTATTTATGCATTTGGTTAACATTCAGAAATTGCAGACATTTTGCCCATAAACACTGTATCGCCTATCTCCGAAAAAATAAGGATATTCTCTTAGTGAGCCAGGTTACCCTTACTTTGCTTCCCAGGAATTATTGATTCCTTAAAACTTAATTTAACCCTGTCATTTTTTAAAAGCTATACACTCAAACAGGGTACCAGTGGCTCAGGAAGCTGAGATTTGAGGATTGAGGCTCAAAGCCAGACTGGGCAGGAAAGGTATGAGAGACTCTTATCTCCAATTAACCACAAAGAGCCAAAAGTGGAGCTATGGTTCAAGTGGTAGAGCACTAGCTTAGAACAAAAAGAGCTCAGGGCTCAAGCCCCAGTACCAGTACAAATATATATATATATATATATATATATATATATATATATATATATATATATATATACAAAATGCTTTGAATAGATTCTTTTTTCAGTCAGAATCTAGTTGATTTGAGTTTTTCTTTTGATCGTGATTTGATGGTTGCATCTTTCTTTCAGAGTCCATCTCTCTGTTCGTTGACAGTGACCATTTATTTACCGGCCAGAGTTATCTGTACACTGTCTCAAATTTTATCTCTGAATATTCCCTAGTAATATCACAGCTTTTCCTCAGTGCCCTGTGTGGTAAGAATTGAGGCCCACAGTCTGGGCTTGATGTAGTTAAGCCTTTTGGCAAGAATATGTGGTAGATTTAGTATATTTCATTTTGTGTGACATCATAAAGCAGTATTGTCACTTGCTGAGTGTTTTGTGCTGGGGATTGAATCCAAGGCCTACACATGCTCTACCATTGAGCTAACTCCTAGCTCTGTTTATCATACTCTTTTTTGTTGTTGTTGTTGTTGTTGTGGGGCTTGAACTCTGGACTTGGGCATTGTCCCTCAGCTCTTCAGCTCCTGGCGAGCGCTCTACCGCTTGAGCCACAGGGCCACGTCCGGTTTTCTAATGGTTTATTGGAGATAAGAGTCTCATGGACTTTCATGCCCGGGCTGGCTTTGAACCGTGATCCTCACATCTCAGCCTCCTGAGTAGCTAGGATTACAGGCGTGAGCTACCGGCGCCTGGGTTTTCATACTCTTAAACCAAACTGGGGGCTAGGAAGGTAGCTCAGTGGTAGAATGCTTGCCTTGCATGCAAGAGACCCTGGGTTCAATTCCTCTGCACCACATAAACTAAAAAAGCTGGAATTGGTGCTGTGGCTCAAGTATTAGAGCTTTAGCCTTGAGCTGAAGAACTGAGGGACAGCGCCCAGACCCAGAGTTCAAGCCCCATGACCTACCGAAAATAAAGTAATCATACTGTAACTTTCTAACTCAGGGATCAGAAACCTATCAGCCTGTAGCTACCCAGGCCACTGGTAATTGAAAGAGCTGGGAAAGTTGTAAAAACAGGGTGACAGGAAACCTTCACTGTTCAGCAGCTGTCACCTATTGCAAAGTACATAGGCCCAGGGCAGTCTAGTACCTTTCAGTTTTTTTTATTTTT
>NW_012267328.1:5971897-5977662 GCF_000151885.1 Dipodomys ordii
GCTGTCCCTCAGCTCTTCAGCTCAAGGTGAGCGCTCTACCACATGAGCCACAGCGCCACTTCCGGTTTTCTGGTGGTTTAACTGGAGATCAGAATCTCACAAACTTTCCTACCCGGGCTGGCTTTGAACCCCAATCCTCAGATCTCAGCCTCCAGAGTAACTCGGATTACAGGCGTGAGCCACGGGTACCCGGGTTAGCCCCACCATTTCTAAGTCTCAGCAAACCCTTGAGAAAATCCAGAATCACAACACTCACATCCGCTGTGGGCTTGTGTCAGAAAAAAGTGAGCCTCGCATTTCTTTTCCACTGACGAAACGTGTCATGGAACATTTTGTGTCCTGAATCAAGTAGTGAGCGGCAGATTCACAGGGAGCCCTCCCAAGCTCTTCCAGGCAGTGCGGGGCTTGGTGTGGAACTGTAGATTCCATATCAAAAACGGGATAGATAGAATGTGTTCTTCTCCCCTCTCCAGGCACTGAACGCCGAGGAGGCCCGCCTACTCCATGTCAAGGAGATCTTACAAATTGACGAGAGAAAGCGGCCATACAACAGTGTATATGAAACTCGAGAGCCCACGGAGGAGGAAATGGAGGCCTACAGAATGAAACGTCAGAGGCCAGATGACCCCATGGCCTCTTTCCTGGGCCAGCAGTAACTAGCCGGGGGAGGTAGTCCAGGGTTCAGTCCAGCATGCACCGCAACCTCATAGATAGAAAAACCGTGACCTGTCCCTTGGGGCCTGACTTCAATAAAGCTTTCAGAAGTCTCAAAGTAATCTCATTCCTTTCCACAGTAAGAAACAAAAGGAAGGGATTGGAGATAGTGGTGTGGAAAGAAGCATTGGCACCCTCTCAAGTGTCTTCTAAGAGCTGAGTGTGGTGATGCATGCTTGTAATTCTGATACTACAGAGCTTGAGGTAGGGGAACTGAAAGTTCAAAGCCAGCCTGGGCCACATAGGGAGACCCTCTCTCAAAAAAGCAAAAACAAACCAGGCACTGGTGGCTTGTGCCTGTAATCGAAGCTACGCAGGAGGCTGAGATCTGACGATGGCAGTTCGAAGCCAGCCCAGGCAGGAAAGGCCATGTTCAGAAAAAGCCAGAAGGAGCTCTGTAGCTCAGGTGGTAGAGCACTAGCTTTGAACACAGAGAAGCTCAGAGACAGCACCCAGGCCCTGAGCTAGCACACAAAGAAAAGATTAGACACCATCCAGTGTACCACATCTTCATAGCCAGCAGGATCACTGTCAAATTTACAGAGAGCGAAACGTGAAGGTCCCTTGACTAAATTATGAAGATGGTCCTCAAGCTTCTGAGAACCTTTTTGTAACATTGATCCAGTGGGATGGGGAAAAGTCACTGACACCAGAAGACATCGACTGGCCGACCAGCATCCAAACCACCATGCTAATCCAGCACCTCGGCAGCAGGTAGGAGGGCAGCTGGGCCAATCCTGTCACAGACTAGATACACACCTGGTGTCCAGATGCCAGCTAATGGAAAAGTTAAACTGCAGTGCAAATCTAATTCTTCAGGACAGCCAAAATCACTGTTCCCATGTTCCTGTCTTGCAGTGGCCCAACAGAAAGTCTGTCTCTGGTGTGTCTATTTTGTATTTTATCTTAATAAAGATGTGGTGAACACTCAACTGTGAATGATTTGTAACGTTTGAAGTAATGTGGTAAAAATGGGTTATAGGACCTCCATGAAGTCTGTGAGTTTGAATTGGAACTTTTAAGCATTCCTTTAACAAAAATAAGTCCCCTAGCCTTTCTATTTGGTCCGGTCATGGGGCCTGAACTCTGGGCCTGGGCACTGTCCCTCAGCTCTTCAGCTCAAGGCTAGCGCTCTACCACTTGAGCCACAGCGCCACAGCCGGCCTTTTTTTTTTCTGCTTACGTGGTTCTGAGGAATGGAACCCAGGGCCTCAGGCATGCAAGGCAAGCGCTCTACCATTGAGCCACCTTCCCAGCCCTATTCCCTCTTCTTCAAGGCCTTATGTACTCTGTTTTAGGAAGAAGTCTGTGATGGCCAAAATCGTTTCTTACATCTTGCTATATTGAGGGAAAAGGGTTTTACCTAGAACCTTATTCAGATACAATCTTTGATTTTCTTTCAACTGCCTTTTCAGTGTATGCTGTAATTCAGCTGGCTTTTTGGTGGTTGTTGGTCATAGGGGCTTTTCAGCTCAAGGTCTGTGCTCTACCACTTGAACCACAACCACTTCTGATTTTGTTTTGCTTATGTTGTGCTGAGGAATCGAACCCTGAGCCTCAGGCATGCAAGGCAAGCGCTCTACCACTGAGCCACCTTCCCAGCCCCTCAGATGTTTTCTCACACTCAAATTTTATGGAGTAGGAGTGGCTAAGTGCGGAGCACATGGGCAGCAAAGATGGCGCTGAGAGGGAGTAGAGTGGGCAGAGCCCGGTTCACCTTACGTTCAGTGCCTAACCAGCCCGTGAAGGCTTAGGTGCATAAATAGGGTGTGACCTTGACAGTGATTGGTTCCTCTTCCTCCCCTGCCATGCCACCCGCCCTTTTTGGCTTTAAAAAGGGCTGCTCTCTGCTAATGAACAAGTTTTCTACCTGCTTGAATTGGTTCCCCACTGTGTCTGATTGTCTCCCGGGCTGAGGGAGACTGGGGAACGGGCGAGCGCCGCACTTACCTTTCCTCGGACCCCGTCCGTCTTTCGTGGGACAGACGAAGATCCAACATCTGGCGCCCAGCGTGGGGCACGAAAGGAAAAGATACCGGCCGAGGCTAAGCAGTCTCTCGGGGTAAGTGAAACCCTTAGTATGGGTAATGCTATTTCACAGAAGGAGGAGGAGGAGGAGGAGGCAACATTAGGCCTAGAAGGAGTACAGGAGGACTTGGGAAATGAGAAGGAAAAGGAATGGGTCAAATTCGACCAGGAACGCACTGGAACATGCGCAGTGGAAGTCAAAACGAGGGTGAAAGTTAACCCCTCTGACCCAGGTGATCCTGATGGTCCTAGGCTCCCTCCCTATTCCCCCGGTTGGAGGGGAGGTACGGCGCCCTACGAGACCTGCGAGAGGGACTCGCAAGACCCAGACCCCTACCAACCTTCCAGGGAGGGGCCGAGGGCCGGGGAAGTAACCTACTCGGAGACCTACCCTGGAAGGGAAGGGCCACCCGAGAGCCCAGACTCTAGGCCACCAGTCAATGTGGCACCAGGAGCTAACAGGCCCTTGGCATGGTATCCATGGAAAGCTAAGGATCTTAAAGAGCTCCGCAAGGCGGTGGCGGAGGATGGCCCGAACTCTCCCTGGGCCCAGACCCTGTTACAGGACATTGCTTATCACCCGTGTGTCCCTAAGGACTGGATGGATGTGGCCAAAGCCGTCCTTACTAGTTCTCAGTTTATTAAATGGCATGCCTTCTTTAAGGAGGAATGCAGAGTGAGAGCAGAGAGTAACCGGCAGGCTCAACCCGCGATACCTATTACCTATGCCATGCTAGCAGGGACGGGGGAAGCCTACTCCACCGGCGTCCAACAGGCCGCAATACCTGGCCCGTACCGTGACCAGGTGAGGCAGGCAGGCCTTGCCGCGTGGTACAAACTGGATGATGGGCCTACTGAGTCCCCCATAGCAGAAGTGAGACAAAAACTGGGTGAGTCTCTACCTGATTTCATAGACCGAGTCCAACAGATCGTTCACCACAAGCTGCCAGCAGGGAACCTCCGAGATCAGTTTGTAAAGCTGCTGGTCTGGGAAGGGATGAATGCAGACCACCGCATGGCCTGCAAGGGATTGAGAGAAAGTTCCCTGAGCAGATGGGTAGTGGCCTCACAGGATGTGGGAACGCAACAGCACCTGTCCCAATCACTAGCTTTAGCTTTCCAGGCTCAGGCGTCTGCAATGACTGAGGCTATTACCCAGGCGCTGGCAGCCCAGGGCCGAGGAACCCCAAGACCATCGGGGAGGGGGACTTGTTTTAAATGCGGGCAGGAGGGGCACTTTAAGAGGGACTGTTCACAACAATCCCCCACCAACCGGCCCGGGGGGGCCAAACTGCCCCCTACGCCCTGCCCCAGGTGCAGGAAGGGATACCATTGGAAAAAGGATTGTCGATCCAAGTTTGATTTAGATGGGAAGCCTTTAAACTTGGGGAGGGGCACCCTCCAGCCCCGTTAGCTCAAGGAGGAACCCCCTCTGCTGTAAGGCCCAGACAGCCTCATGGCAGGGCGGCCCAGGCCCATTGGACCTTCCCCCTGGTGGACGGACTCCGCCCTAAAATGAGTATTCTCATAGGCGGAAAGAGGTTTCACTGCTTAATTGACACTGGGGCAGACCGAACCATACTCATGGAGGAGGAGGTGCCCTTGGACTGGAAGCTTGCTCCCGGTCCCCCGGTATCGGGGGTAGGGGGCAACTCCCAGTCCAAAGAGACGGCCCTTATGACATGGACTAGCCCAGATGGAGAACAGGGAAAGAAACGCCCTTTAGTGGCCAAGAACCTCACTGCCAATTTACTAGGGCAAGACATGCTAAGACAAATGGATGCCGTGGTCACTGCAGACCATCGAGCATCATATGATGACCTGGATGGGGAGGATGAAGCACAAAGGCTTAAACAGGATCTAGAGGGAGTTAAGGAAAAAGGATTTTTTTAACTTTCATAATTACAGAGAAGGACATAGGGGACCCACTCAGGTGCACCCCCAATTCTAAAGGCCACTGCCCCCCCCCAGTACCTCCCATTAGGTGGAAGCCGGGTAGCCCAATCTGGGTGGAGCAGTGGCCATTGACCAAACCTAAACTTGTGGCCCTCCACCTTCAGGTGGAGGAACAGATAAACCTCAGGCTTGTGCGCCCTTCCATAAGTACTTGAAACACACCCGTATTTGTTATTCAAAAAGCCTCCGGGGCTTGGCCTGTGCTCCAAGACCTAAATGAAAGGAACGCCCCTAAGAGGCATGCCCTGGATATACCTTGGTTGTGATTGATATTAAAGATTGTTTTTTTTTCTAACATTTTAAATTTTTCAAAAGGGGCAACTGAATCCAGATAACAGAAGCACTGGGGACAACTAAACCCTAAGCCCCAAGTGAAAATCAGGTGGAAGGACCCCCTGACACAACAATGGAGAGGACCTGACCCCCTAGTTATCATGGGCAGGAGATTTGGATGCGTTTTTCCCATAGGGGAGTCAGCTCCCATTTGGATCCCTGCCAGGAGCCTCAAGTTTTTACTTTGCCTAAGGATAAACTAACCAACAAGGAAAGAAAATGGCCGAGGCTTGTGTTTAAAAGAGAAAAGCCAAAAAGATAACTACTAACCATCCCCAAGGGCACCCAGCCCTTGAGAAGCTCTTGTGTTCTCTAACAATTGCAGATGGCGACACTCCAGCTGTTGGCTGTCCTGAACCTCCCAATCCTGGCAATGGCCCTATGGAATCTGCATCTACCTCAATGGGTGACCTGGGCAGTGATCAGCGCTGGCAATGCAGAAATCGTCAGGAGCACCACAAGAGAAGCTGTCCCTTGGACCTGGTGGCCTGACCTACATTTTTGATCACCACCCTATGTCATTAGGCATGGACTGGTTAATAATTATTTTTAATGTTACCTGCTTTAATTGTTCTTTTACTAATTGTTTGTATAGCACCATTGAATCCATACTTATTGTTAAAAAACCACCTTTTGTTATGCTTCCAGTATAGATCTTTTCCAACCCCACAGGCAAATAGCTGGATTAGAACAATCCCCACCTCTGGACTCTGAAGTGGCAAAGACTGCTATCC
>NW_012267328.1:5989770-5991816 GCF_000151885.1 Dipodomys ordii
CTCACGTTGCAGCCAGATGGCTCTTGTGAGAAACTGGAGCCTCCTGCTTCCAATTTGTTTCCTGGAACTGGAGTATGCTGCCATTACCGAGGGTCCCAGAGAGCCGCGCAGGCCGGCCGGCTCCCCTCCCCCTCCCCTCCCTCCCCTCCCCTGTGGGAGAGGAGTGCCCCACTGAGTCACAGTTGGGTGTCCCCCTCAAACACTCCAGGGGTTAAGGACTCCTAGCCTTTCATTCAACTGCCCTGCGATGTCAAATCACTTAAAAATAATATGCATTTACTCGCATTTATGAATTATGCACAGGAGTCTCCACCGTGATTTTTCTACACTTGCATGTGATATACTTGGAGCAAACTTACCCCACCCTCACCCTCTCCCCTTCCCCCCTCCTCCCCCCTCCTCCCCCCTCCCCAGAGGAATGGAGCTGGGCTTTTCTCGGCAATCACACATGTTTTTTAAGGGCTTTAACTTAGTCGGTAGATGGTTTTGTTTTCACCTGCCCTGACTCTTGTGGGAATCTCCAGAACAGTCTGGAAGGCAGACAGGGCATAGGGGGTCCCAGGCCCCACTGCACAGGCGAAGAGATGGAGGTCCGGGTGAGAAGAGGTGCCATTTCCACGGCTCCATGACCACTAAGTTATGAAACTAGACTTGGCAAATTGGAGGCTAACAAAGCCAAGCCACCTCATCGAGTTCTCAGAAGTCAAGGACGGCTTTGCCAGCCGCCTATGGAATCCAAATCCTTCCATTCCTGCCCGTTTAAATGCCAGAGCCTTGAATGCACTCTGCTTGCTTGCTCCCATGGCGCTCTACCACTTGAGCCACACCTCCAGCCCAACGTTTTGCTTACTACTACTTTGGAGATGGGAAGTCTTTCTGCCTGAGCTGGCCTTGAACTGCCATCCTCCAGATCTCAGCCTCCTGAGTAGCTAGGGTCACAGGTGTGAGCCACCAGCCTCCAACCATGGTTCTTAACCCCTAATAAGAGCTGCTCTAATTATTTGAGCATCATTTATATTGTTGAGTGGTTCCATACCTGCATCTTGCAGCCTTGCTTCTGGCCCAGTGTTCCTGGAATTTGTACTGACAGACCACATTCTAGAAGAATCTGTGAGAGTCACAGATTCAAGCAGGAGCCCGTGTCCTGGGGGCCAGACCGCGAGCTCCTGGGGCTGGCCTAGAACACATGGATTAAATCACTAGCTACTTTCCTGCAAGATAGGAGTTCAGAACCCGTGAAATTAAAACCAGACTCCAGAATGCATCCAAATTTAACACATCATGAATCGATTTCTGAGGATGAACTGACATTCTTTTTTCTCTTTTTTTTTTTTTTGGCCAGTCCTGGGGCTTGAACTCAGGGCTTGGGGCACTATCCCTGAGCTTCTTTTGCTCTACCACTCAAGCCAAATACCACTTCTGGCTTTTTTTTTTTCCTGTGTATGTGGCACTGAGGAATCGAACCCAGGGCTTCATGCATGCGAGGCGAGCACTCTACCACTGAGCCACCTTCCCAACCTCTGACAAAGTTTCTTTTCCCCTTTGACAGGAAGACTTAATCAGCCTTCCTGAAAGTGGAGCTGTGGCTCAAGTGGTAGAGCGCCAGCCTTGAGCAGAAGAGCCAAGAGAGGGCACAAGGACCTGACTTCTGGTACACACACACACACACACACACACACACACACACACCACTTGAGTCACGCCCCCCAACCCCCAGCCCTTTCTGTTTCTGTTACTTTTCCTCCAGGGTGAGATCACAATCCTCCTAGCATACCTCCTGCCTAGCTGAGACTGGATCTGACTCGTGAGATCCGCTCTCACTAACTTGCTGCCCAGGCTGGCCAGCCTTGAACGTCCTCCGTCATTCTTCATAGCTGGGATTACAGGCACAAGGTACTGTGCCCGGCACCACTGTGCACTTTAACGGCCAAGTCTGAGTCTCAGTTAATGAAGTATGAATCAAGTCTCAGTGAATGAGCCATATTAATAAAGCAGACATTCCTCCTCCTCTTCCTCCTCCTCCTCCTCTTCCTTTTCCTCCTCCTC
>NW_012267328.1:5991866-5996940 GCF_000151885.1 Dipodomys ordii
ATATATGCCCAGGAATTAATTGAACTGCTTCGGACATTTCTAACTGTGGTGGGACTGATGTTTATTACTGTGCTAGGTGGGGATGTGAGGTAACTGGGACGGGCTCTTGGATCATGCACAAGGGCCCGCCCTATCCTTGTCTGGCAAAACTCAACCCCCAGACTTGCCTTGAACCCCCTGCATGGCCAATGCTATTCTTAGCAATGTAATCCTGTTAAAACAAAGGGGGAATCTGCAGAGTACATGGGCAGCAAAGATGGCGCTGAGAGGGAGTTGAGTGGGCAGTGAAGGCTCAGGTGCATGATAGGGTGTGACCTTGACAGTGATTGGTTCCTCTTCCTCCCCTGCTACCTGCCCTTTTTGGCTTTAAAAAGGGCTGCTCTCTGTTAATAAACTAGTTTTCTACCTGCTGGATTTGGCTCCCCACTGTGTCTGATTGTCTCCGGGGGGCTGAGGGAGGCTGGGGAATGGGCCAGCGCCGCACTTACCTTTCCTAGGACCCTGTCCGTCTTTCGTGGGAAGACCCAACAGCTAAGGATGTGGCTTACATGGTACAGTTGTCTGCCCAGGCTAGTGCAAGGGCCAGAGAGTTCAAGCCCCAGTGCCACTAAAATATATAAGTTCATGTAGCAGTGGATGAAGACCTGACTCTCTGGCCAGAAAATAATAGATTACTGGTCTTTTGCAGCTCCCATAAATAGCAAGTTTTCTAGTATCTGTATTAGGATTTTCCTATAGAATTTCTCGTGTTAGCCAGGAATGGCGGTGCACATTTGTGATCTCCGCACTCTGGAAGCGAAGTGGGGGCCATGGTGGGTTTCAGGCCCGCCTGGGCTACTGAGGGCTGTGGCCAGCAGTGTTTTAGTGTCTTCTCCAAGGATTCCTAGGCTGGGCACCCCGCGCTGTAGTTCTGGGAAGGGGGACCCCCTGCTTGAACAGACCCGAGCTGCATCCGCCTGGGGATTTCCAAGTGTCCATCCAGGAGAGCCATGAGCTTCCTCTTTTTCCTCAGTGGGCTCCACCTGCAAATTGGAAATTACCAGAACTTTAGCACCCAAGTCTGACAGTATAAGATTTCATCCCAGCGCTCTGAGAGAGGGGGAGAACTGTGAACGTCACGGCCCCTTCCACTCGACATTTTAACACTCAACCTCTGGCATTAAAAGTCATGCAATCAGTAACTTGGGAAAGTGGAGTGCGCATGCGCCTTCCTCTAGCATAGCACCTCCCCCCGGGGGGGGCGGAGCGGTGGCCTGAGCGCATGCGTGCCGGGTGGTAGTCTCTGGGAGGGAAGCCGCGCGGGTCCCGGATGGAGCCGTGGCCTCTCCGGAGCAGCGTCCCTGCAACCACCCCACACCCCCAGCTCGGCCTGACCCTGTCGGGTCTCCGCCCTCCGGTCAGTCTCCAGCAGCCGGGAGAGGGAGATGCAGCGCCCGCACTGGAGCTGCGGGAGAGCCCGGGCCACCGCGGGGATCCGGGCGGCTCCCACCCGCGGGCCTGGAAGCTGCGACTCCGCCCCGCCCCGTCTGCGCCGGCGCCGGTGGGCGTGGCCACAGGCAGCTGCGGTGGGCGTGGCCTCAAGCTGAGGCTGAAGGCTGCAGTTGGGTGTTTCCACTCCTGCAATAAATTACATATTATATACTGTGTATGTGTGTAGATGATGTATGACAACGCAGGTTTCACAAGCTAGCAGACACATTTCACTTTGTGATGTCAGCTCTTTGATCTATCTTAAGACTCAGAACCATTCTGCAGATGGATTCTGTGTGTCCTAGGGTAATGTTTTCTTTTTTAAAGCCGGTCCTGGGGCTTGAACTCAGGGCCTGGGCGCTGTCCCTGAGCTGCTTTTGTTCAAGGCTAGCGCTCTACCACTTGAGCCACAACACCACTTCTGATATTTGAGTGGTGAATTGGAGAGAAGAGTCCCACAGGGATTCTTCTGCCCTTGATCCTCACATCTCAGCCTCCTGAGTTGAGTGGCTAGGATTACAGGCGTGAGCTACCAGTGCCTGGCCATGTGTCGGATTTTTTTATTATTAAATAATGTTATGATAAAGGTGATGTACCGAGAGGTTACAGTTACATAACTCAGGTAGTGAGTATATTTCTTTTTGGACAGTGTTGGCCCTTTCCTCACCCTCTCCCAGTTTTTTTCCCTCCCAGCCCTACCCGCAAGTTGTATAGTTCATTTTCCACATAGTGCTTAGTGAGTAGCACTGCTGCATTTGTCCGCCCTTTGCCCTACCATTTCTGTGCTCCACCTAACCCTCCCAAAGACAGATTAATGAACAAACAAGGCAAAAAATAAAAAACTACTGTCTCCAATTCCTGGAGTTCTTTTTTGTCAGTCATGGGTCTTGAACTCTGGGCCTGGACACTGTCCCTCAGCTCAAGGCAAGCGCTCCACCACTTGAGCCACAGCACCACTTCTGGTTTCCTAGTGGTTTATTGGAGATAAGAGTCTCATGGATTTTCCTGCCCAGGCTGGCTTTGAACAGCATTCCTCAGATCTCAGCCTCCTGAGTAGCTAGGATGACAGGCGTGAGCCACCAGCACCCTGCTCCTGAAAGTCATTTTGATAAATATATTTTATATCATCTGATCAGAGGTACAGAAGCATTGCACCTTTGTATTCCTCTCCTAAGGGTACCCTCCTTCAGTCTCACTGTATGCCAATGCCTAGTATATCATGTCTCAGTATTTTTTTTTCTGGTCCTATGGTTTGAACTCAGGGCCTGGGTATTATCCCTGAGCCTCTTTGTGTTCAAGGCTAACAGTCTAGCACTTGAGCCACAGACCACTTCCAGCTTCTTCTTAGTATTTATTGGAGATAAATCTCAAAGGGACTTTTCTCCCTGGGCTGGCTTCAAATTACAATCCTCACATCTCAGCCTCCTGAGTAGCTAGGGTTACAGGCATGAGCCACTGGCACCTGGTCCCAGTATATTTTAGATCTAGCTTCTGCATATGAGAGAAAATTGGTCATTTGTCTCTGTGAGCTTGAGTTACCTCACTTAACATGATTGGTTCTAAGTCCATGCATTTCGGAGCCATTGATACAATATTATTCTTTCTAATGGCTGTGTAGAATTCCACTGTGTATAGGTACCACATTTTGGGGGAGGATCCACTGCTCTACTGCAGGGCATCTGTTTCCATAACTTGGCTATTGTGAACAGTGCAGCAATGAACATGGATGTGTAAGTGTCTTCACACAGTATGCTGGTTTGCCCGGAAGTGGTATGTCTGAGTTGTAGGGAAGAACCATTAGACTGCTGTCCAGAGGGGTGGTACTGATTTATATTCCCACCAACCATACAGGAGAGTCCTTTTCCAAATCGTGATGTTCCCAAGCAGAAACCATGAGAACATCTCAGCCGAGCATTCACTTCTGAATCACACCCTGAGCAGGCGGCCTCAAGAACTTTTACATCGGGTTTGAACATGGCGTCTCTCCTGCCAGTCTCTCCTTCCAGCCTGATGTGCGAAGCAAAGGAAGCTTTCCTGAGTCACTTCCTGTGCAGTAGAGCGGTGGCTATTTTGGTCTTCGTTCGTGTGTACTGGAACTCCGGCCATCTTAGGGCTGTAACTTTCCTGAAACCGTAGGCCAGGATAGCCTTCCAGAACTGCCCTGTTCTTTCCACGGGGAACACGTCTGCTCCCTGAGGCCTTCTGGATGGTGCAGGGGAGGGACTGATGTCTGGGTCCCATGACCGGAGCCCCGCTCTACCCCGTGCTTGTGCGCAGCCTTGGGGTGACGGCTTGTGGACAGCTGTCAGTAAAGGGAGCGTTCACCCCCAATATGGAAGACGGAGCAGGCTATTTTTAAATGTTATTTTTTTAAGGCCAGTATATAATTAGAGGCAGCTTGCTATATCCCTAAACGCATTGCCAACCCACTGAGCCAATCCAGCCATCAAAGCAAAGGAGGAATTTCCAAGAACTGCCGCACAGCATACCATTTATTTATTTTTCTTTTCTTGGAGAGAGGAGTATTGAGAAAGACTCTTCTACAGTTTTAAAACTCACCTTATGGGGCTGGGAAGGTGGCTCAGTGGTAGAGTGCATGCCTTGCAAGCATGAGGCCCTGGGTTCGATTCCTCAGCACCACATAAACAGAAAAAGCCGGAAGCGGCGCTGTGACTCCAGTGGTAGAGCGCTAGCCTTGAGCTGAAGAGCTGAGGGACAACGCCCAGACCCAGAGTTCAGGCCCCATGACCAGCAAAAAAATAAAATAAATAAATAAATAAAAATAAATAAAACTCACCTCATTTCCAAGACATACAGTGAAGCAGGTAGCGAAGATGACCAGCATCATTACAGCTAATATGACACCTGTCAGCTACTCAGGAGGCTGAGATCTGAGGATCATATTTTGAAGCCAGATTGGGCAGGAAAGTCTGTAAGACTCCTTTTTTTTTTTTTTTGTTGGTCTGGGGCTTGAACTCTGGCCTGGGCGCTGTCCCTGCACTCTTCAGCTCAAAGCGAGCCCTCTACCACTTGGAGCCACAGTGCCACTTCTGGTTTTCTAGTGACTTATTGGAGATAAGAGTCTCACAGACTTTCCTGCCCGGGCTGGCTTTGAACCATGATCCTCAGATCTCAGCCTCCTGAGTAGCTAGGATTACAGGCGTGAGCCACTGGTGCCCAGCTCCATGAGACTCGTATCTCCAACCAACCACCAGAAAACCAGAAGTGGCGCTGTGGCTCAAAGTGGTAGAGCACTAGCCTTGAGCAAAAGAGCTCAGGGACAGATCCCAGGCCCTTAGTTCCAGCCCCACGATGGACAAACACACACACACACACACACAAAAGACACACATGAGGATGATGCATAAATGTACCTCTTACCACTGTCTCCCAACCACCCTGTCAACACAGGGTCTCACTAGACAAGCCTAGGATGGCCTAGAACTCGTGGTCTTCCTGCCTCAGCCTGCTGAGTGCTAGAACGCAGACATGCACCACAGATCCCCTTCCAGGCCAACACCAGCAAAAGAGATTCCTCCCCGGCCACTCCCCTCCTCCCCACATAAGCCAAAACCGTGTGAACTAGAGGTTGAGCTCTGGTCTT
>NW_012267328.1:6009425-6015282 GCF_000151885.1 Dipodomys ordii
ACAGTCTCTCCTGCCCGGGCTGGCTTTGAACCGCGATCCTCAGATCTCAGCCTCCTGAGTAGCTAGGATTACAGGCGTGAGCCACCAGCGCCCGGCTAGTCCCTGAGACTCTTATCTCTAATAAATCTCCAAAACAGTGGGCAGTGCAGGTGTAAGAGGAGTGTGTGTGTGTGTGTGTGTGTGTATGTGTGTGTGCTGGTCCTGGGGCTTGAACTCAAGGCCTGGCGCTGTTCCTCAGCTCTTTAGTCCAAGGTGAGCGCTCTACCACTTGAGCCACAACACCACTTCTGGTTTCCTGAGCGGCTGATTGGAGCTAAGAGTCTCATGGACTTTTCTGCCCGGGCTGGCTTTGAACCACGATCCTCAGCTCTCAGCCTCCTGCGTAGCCAGGATGACAGGCGTGAGCCACCGGCGCTTGGCTCATCTCTGAGCTTTTGTGCTCAAGGCTAGCACTCTACCAGTTGAGCCACAACTCCACCACTTCCCCTCCCCTGGACCCCATCTTGCTGACTGACCCCAGGCCCACAGCTCTCTCTTCTCCCCCAGGCCACGGCCATGATCCCCTGGGTGCTTCTGGCCTGCGCCCTCCCCTGTGCAGCCGACCCACTGCTCGGCCCCTTCGCCCACAGAGACTTCCAGAAGGGTGCCCCTCAACTCATCTGCAGCCTGCCTGGCCCCCAGGGTCCCCCCGGCCCCCCAGGAGTCCCGGGGCCATCTGGAACAGTGGGAAGAATGGGCTTTCCTGGTAAAGATGGTCAAGATGGACAAGACGGCGACCGAGGGGACAGTGGAGAGGAAGGTAAGACCCATACTGTGTTTCCTGTCTCCACATGGGGTCACCGGCTTCTCACAAGAGGCGTGGCCGTGGAGGCAGAGCTTCAGGTACTGAGTTCGAGTCCAGGCTTGGTCCATAAAAGAAATAAGCAACCCTTTGGGGGGGCATAAGGACTTTCCCTAGCCAGGCACTGGTGGCTCACGCCTGTCATCCTAGCTACTCAGGAGGCTGAGGTTTGAGGATGGCCGCTCGAGGCCAGCCCAGGCAGGAAAGTCACTGAGACTCCTCTCCCATGAACCACGGGGAAACTGGAAGCGGCGCTGTGGCTCAAGTGGTAGAGCGCTAGCCTTGAGCACAAGAGCTCAGAGACAGCGCCCAGGCCCAGAGTTCAAGCCCCACGACCGACAAAACAAAAACTTTTCCAACTGTTGTTTTTCAGGCCCACCAGGCCGCACTGGGAACCGGGGGAAGCAAGGACCAAAGGGCAAAGCCGGGGCCATTGGCCGGGCTGGTCCCCGGGGCCCCAAGGGGCTCCCTGGGGCCCCCGGGAAACACGGGACACCAGGCAAAAAGGGACCCAAGGGCAGGAAGGGGGAGCCGGGCCTGCCAGGCCCCTGCAGCTGTGGGAGTGGCCGGGCCAAGTCGGCCTTCTCGGTGGCCGTGACTAAGAGCTACCCCCGCGAGCGGCTGCCCATCAAGTTCGACAAGATCCTCATGAACGAGGGCGGCCACTACAACGCGTCCAGTGGCAAGTTCGTGTGCGGGGTGCCGGGTGTCTACTACTTCACCTACGACATCACGCTGGCCAACAAGCACCTGGCCATCGGCCTCGTGCACAACGGCCAGTACCGCATCCGGACCTTCGACGCCAACACCGGCAACCACGACATCGCTTCCGGCTCCACCATCCTGGCCCTGAAACAGGACGATGAGGTCTGGCTCCAGATCTTCTACTCGGAGCAAAACGGCCTCTTCTACGACCCTTACTGGACAGACAGCCTCTTCACCGGTTTCCTCATCTACGCCGACCAAGGTGGCCCCAATGAGGTCTAGGGG
The DNA here is from genome assembly GCF_000151885.1 of Dipodomys ordii. Lineage (NCBI taxonomy): Eukaryota > Metazoa > Chordata > Mammalia > Rodentia > Heteromyidae > Dipodomys > Dipodomys ordii. The sequence continues at coordinate 6,011,257 of NW_012267328.1, forward strand.
GACCCCACCCTTCTCCAGACCCGAGCCCACCTCTTTGATTTTTCTCTTATTAAATCCAAGCTTTATTTTTTTTTCTTTCCGATTTATCAGTTCCTTTGTGAATTTTATTTATTTTTGTCATGTCTGTCGCGGGGCTTGAACTCAGGGCCTGGGTGCTTGTTCCTGAGCTTTGGTGCATCACAGGACTGGCTCGCTTTGAGTCAAGACTCCATATCCTGCTTTTTGGTAGGTTAATTGGAGAAAAAGAGTCTCCTGGATTTTCCTGCCCGGGCTGGCTTTGAACCCCAGTCCTCAGATTTCAGCCTCCTAAGTAGCTAGGATGACAGGTGTGAGCCACCAGCGCCAAGCTATTTACCGATTTTGAAACTGCTTTTTTCTTTTAAATGTTGTAGGTGCTCATCCTGGGATCTGAACTCAGGAACCCCTGCTCTTGCATGGCCTACTGCTCCACTTCTGGCTTTTTGTTGATTTACTGGAGATAAGAGCCTCTTGGATTTGTCTGCCCAGGCTGGCTTTGAACAGTGATCTTCAGATCTCAGCCTCCTTAGTAGCTAGGATTACAGGTGTGAGGCATCGGCACCCGCTAGAGTTGACCTTTTCTAGTTTGACTTATATGAGAGACTCCAAATTTTAAGTGAACAGCTTATAAATTCTTTACCTATATGCACGTTAGAACCTCCACGTAGATAAAAAAAATAAGCCAGGCACCAGTGGCTTCTGGCTGAAGAGCTGAGGGAAAGCACCCAGGCCCAGAGTTCAAGCCCCATGACCAACATACAAATAAGATAAACATAAAAAATAAACTAGCCTAGGCATGGTGGCACACACCTGTAATTTCAGCCACTTAGTAGGAAGAGGTTGAGAGGATGGTGGTTCAAAGCTAGCCCAGGCAACAAAGTAGCAAGAGACTCTGTCTCAACACATGAGCAGGGCATGGTGGTACAGGTCCAGAATCCCAGTTACACAGACACAGGATAATGGTCTGAGACCAGTTCAGGCAAAAAGTGCAAGATTCATCTATCTAAAAAAAAAAAAAAACGAATATTAGGATGAGAATGTGGCTTAGAGTGCTTGCCTAGCATGCATAAAACCCTGGGTTCGATTTCTCAGTACCACATATACAGAAAAAGCCAGAAGTGGTACTGTGGCTCAAATGGTAGAGTGCTAAGCTTGAGCAAAAGAGGCTTAAGGGCAGTGCCCAGGTCCTGAGCTCAAGCCCCAGGACTAGCAACAAAACAAATCTAACATCAAAAGGGCTAAGGGGTATGCGTGGCTCAGGTGGTGCAGTGTCTACTTAGCAGACAAGGCCTGGAGTTCAAACATCAGCACTGCCAAAACAAATACAAAACATAGAAGGCAGTGCAGATGCTCCTGAATTTACACAGCAGTTATATTTTTAAAAAAATGAGCTGAGTGGCTCATGCCTGTCATCCTAGCTACTCAGGAAGCTGAGACCTGAGGATCACAGTTCAAAGCCAGCCCCGGCAGGAAAGTCCATGAGACTCATCTCCAATAAACCACCAGAAAACCGGAAATGGTGCTGTGGTTTAAGTGGTAGAGTGTTCACCTTCAGCTGAAGAGCGGAGGGACAGCGCCCAGACCAAGTTCAAGCCCTATACCAACAATAAAAAGTCAAACCATGGTACGTTGGGGACCAGTCTGTATAGGAAGAGACTGATTTTCAAGAGGATTCTTTTTTTTTTTTTTTTTTGTCAATCCTGGGGCTTGAACTCAGGGCCTGGGCGTTGTCCCTGAGCTTTTACTCAAGGCTAGGGTGCTACCACTTTGAGCCACAGCACCACTTCTGGCCTTTTCTGTGTATGTGGTACTGAGGAATCGAACCCAGGGCTTCATGCATGCTAGGCAAGCTCTCTACCACTGAGCCACCTCCCAGCCCTCAAGCTGATTCTTGATCCAGGATGAAGAATTGTGCTGAGGACTGGAAGCCTTGAGAAAACCAAGCTGCTGCTACAGAGGCCTGGACACCACAGAGGAAAGAAAGGGGAAGAGGGAGAAGGTCATGGAGAGCTTCAGCCAAGGGCAGGTTCAAGAAAACTGCCGCCATGTGCAGAATGTAAAAGCCGAGCAGGCAGGATCCCACAGGCTGGAATTAAGGCGAGGTGTGTGTTGGTGGTGACACTGGAGCATCCTGCCTGTCCTGTCATCTTTATCTTTACCACCAGGGGGCGAACATCTACCACAGACGGAGACACCAGGCCAGGCTGGAGAGGAGGGAGGGAGGGAGGCAGACAGACAGAGGCCTATGGGCTTAGGCAGCCATGATCGTGTGCTAGGAAAAAGAAAGAAAGGAATTCGAACACAGAGCCTCCCATTATCTAACCACATGGATTGTAAGCAGAGAGAGACTGGGAACTGGGAACTGGGAACAAGAAATCGGGGTTCTGGTCCCGTTGTGTCTTCCAGTTCCTTGATTTCCTTGTGTGGTTTGGGCCACGTCCTTTAACAGCTGGGAGCCTCAGTTTCCCCAACTATAAAGCTCGGGTCAGGATGCTGTCCAAACTGGTGTTACCTCCAAAGCAGAGCTAGGAAGAGAACCTGGGATCCGGATCATCTAAAGGAACAGCCATTCCTGATGGAGACAGCTGTGGGCTGTTCTTTAGGGGCTAAGGGTGACCCTCAAATGAGATTCTCCACAGTGTGGAAAAGTCAACCATTGCTCATCCCCAATCTGTGTGGCTGTGTGTGTGTGTGTGTGTGTGTATGCTGGTCCTGGGGCTTGAACTCAGGGCCTCAGGGTTTTTTGGGTTTTTTTTGCACTCTACCACTTGAGCGACTGTGTACCACACTTGTGGCTTTTTGGTGGTTATCTGAAATAAAGAGTCTCAGCCCTGGCAGGGCTGGCTTTGAACCACCATCCTCAGATCTCATCTTCCTGAGTAGCTAGGATTACCGGAGGAGGCACTTGGTTCACAATGGGTTTGGACAGGTGATCGGATGAAAGCTCCAGGAACACAGCACCTTTCTACTGGCTCTGCAGGCCCCAGGCAGGCTGGGCAGGCCGGGCAGGCTGGTCACTTTGACCGTCCAGCCTCCATCATGCTTTCCTGCTGGTTGTCAGGCTGGAGTTCTGGCAGCTTTGAAGTTAGTGGCTCCTTTTATCAACTCCCTCTACTGTCCTGATCTGGGGAGTTCTTGGCATTTCGTTTGCTCTCCGCACATCAACCCCAACTGCAACCTATCTGGGGCCCCCAAGGAGAGGGCTGTGTGGAGCCCACTTGAAGTTTAAACAGCAATAACTACAACAAAGCTATGTCACAGGAACTATGACACAGGAAGGTTCTAACACATTTTGTTGGGATGAATGACAAGATGTTAGCAGTGTAGATGTCCATCGGCCTCTGGTCATACACTACCGGGGGTTGAGCTCGGGGCCTTGTGCTTGCTCAGGCGGGCACTCTACCACTTGAACCACGGCTCTGCCCACGCGTTTTGCACTGATCGTTTTCAAGGACGTCTGCACCAGGCTGGGACGGCTCTCCTGGCGTTCCCGTGTCGCTGGGGGGGACAGAAGGTGTCACCACGCCCAGCCATTGGCTAAGAGGAGTCTCCTGATCTTTTTTTCACCAAAGCTGACCTCAAACCTCCATCTCCCAGGTCTCTGCCTTCTGATTCCACCAGTGCACGCGCCGCGCGCACACTCACACACGTGCACACGCACGAACGCATGTGCACAAACATGCACACGCACGCACACACATGCACGTGCGCACACACATGCACGTGCGCACACACGCACGCTGCATCCGTAAATTTGCTTTTGTCCATCGTGGGTCCCGAACTCGGGCCGGCGCCGCCCGCGCCCTTCAGCTCAAGGCTGGCGTCTGTGGTTGGTGAGTGTTCGCTGGAGCTAAGCTGGGGGAGGGGAGGCTTTTCTGCCCGGGCTGGCTTCGAACCGCGATCCTCGGATCTCAGCCTCCAGGAGCCCGGGGAGGGGAGGGACAGATCGGGAGCTAACCCGCCCCCTGCCCGGGGCACAAACCCCGGACCGGGACGGGGAGCCGGGGG
>NW_012267328.1:6015471-6015862 GCF_000151885.1 Dipodomys ordii
CTCCAGTTCCCCAACGACGGGGAGGGGAGGGGGGAGGGGAGGGGGAGGGGGAGGGCAGCCCCCCCCAGCCCGAGCCGCAGCGGGACCTCAGCGCACGCCCGGGCGCGGCCACCCTGGGTGGGCCACGCAGGTGACCTTTGGGGCGCATCGAGGATTCGGGGACCCCCCCATCCTTCCCCACCCCCCTCGCTGTCCAGGGCCCTCAGCCCTGGGGGGCCTGGGCGGGGCCCGGCGCCCGCAACCATATTAGGATGAGAATGTGGCTTAGAGTGCTTGCCTAGCATGCATAAAACCCTGGTTCGATTTCTCAGTACCACATATACAGAAAAAGCCAGAAGTGGTACTGTGGCTCAAATGGTAGAGTGCTAAGCTTGAGCAAAAGAGGCTTAAG
>NW_012267328.1:6016300-6037170 GCF_000151885.1 Dipodomys ordii
GGGGGGGGGTGCGTGAGCTACTTTGGTTTCAAACTTTTGTCGAGATCGAGAGAGACACACACACACACACACCCCGGAGATACCGGGTCCAGTTCCGGTCGGCCCGCCGCCCCGTAGGGGGGGTGCAGAGCGGGGGGGGCGGGATCCCCGGATCGGCGACGGCGACGATGATGATGGACGAGCCGTGGGGCGAGGGGCGCGTGGCCCCGGACGTGCACTGCGCGCTGCGGGACAAGGTCAGTCCCCGGGCCGGGCCGGGCCGGACCCTCCGACGGGCGAGGCCGGACCCGGGGGGGGGCGGGGCTCGGAATCGGGGTGCCCCCGCGGGGAGGGGGTGCGGGGAAGGGGGAGAAGCTTGGGGGAGCTTGAGGAAGCCGGGCTTTCTGAGTGGGAGGACCCGGGGCTGCAGCGTCCCCCCAAAAAGCGTTCACCCCCTCCCTCCTCCTCCATCCCTCTCCCCCTCCCCCCGGGCAGTTTTAAATGGCACCCCAAGGCAGGGTGCGCATCTCTGGGGATTGGATCCTCTGAGCGCTTAGATTTGCCTCATTAACTGAGAGGCTCCAGCTCGGTGGTAGAATAGGGGTGCGGGAAGGAGGGGGACCCTGAAATTAAAGGCGTCGTAGCTGTGAAGGGGCCCTTGGCGTGGGGTCCTGCAGGGACAGACAGTCGGCAGTGTATGTAGTGTGTACTGCCAGGGCAGGAGGGGACGCAACACCCGTGGAGTCAAAAGCACTGCAGAGCTGAAAACAGTCCACCTCCCGCCCGCGGCAGAAGAAGATGGGAAGGGAGGGCAGTTGGTGTGTGTGTGTGTGTGAGTGTGGAGGGGGAGTGCTTCTGGGCCTTGGGGAACGTGGGAAAAGCCCAGGTGCCCCCCAGCCTTCTGTAGCCCTCCAGCCTGTTGTTGGATCGATCTGGGAAGGGTGGTGTGGGGAACTGGGGTACAGTAGAGAGGGAGTGGGTTTCTTGGGGGTGCACAGCAGCAGATCTATCCTCAACTCTGGAAGTTAAAAAAAAATTCAACCTCAGTGTGGTGGGTAGAGACACATTCTGAAGGCTTCTGAGGAAGATCTTGGGAACCACCCCCCCCCCTTTGCTTTGCCTTTTGTCTTGGTGTTTGCGGCAGGATCTCACTGTGTTAGCCCAGGCTGGCCTCGAATTCCTGGTCCTGCTACTTCACTCTCCCAAATGTCCGTGATTACAGGTATGAACCTCTACACTCAGCTGTCTTTGTCTTAAACATTTGGTGATTGGGTTAGTCCGGCATTCCCTGGTGCGCAGCCTGGCTGTCTCACCATCTGCTTTATTCTTCGGTTTGTGTTTCTGGATTTTTCTTCTTAAGAGGACATCCCCTTCTAACGTGACTTGGTTGTAATGTAAGTACTGTTCCTAAGTAAGGTCACATTCTGAGGTTCCAAGTGTATAGAAAAGGGGGTGTTGCCAGGCATCAGTGGCCCACGCCTGTAACCCTAGCTACTCAGGAGGCTGAGATCTGAGGATCATGGTTCAAAGCCAACCTGGGCAAGAAAGTCTGTGAGACCCTTATCTCCAATAGACCACCAGAAAACCAGAAGTGGCACAGCCCTGTGGCTCAAGTGGTAGAGCGCTAGCCTTGAGCTGAAGAGCTGAATGACAATGCCCAGGACCAGAGTTCAAGACCCATGACTGACAAAAAAAAAAAAAAGAAAAGGGGTGTCTTCCTCGGGGGACAGTGGGGTCCCTATGCAGACTCTGTTCTTGCATCTGTGGGAACTGTAGCGTCTCCAGTTACTTAGGAGTTTTGTCTCCTACAGAAGTCTCTGTCTTTCACCAGCACAGTGCTTTTTATCTTCTCGACTTCCTGCAGTCCTTGACCTGGCTTAGCTTTTCCCATGTTCCCTTGCTCTTTCTGGAGTAGCGCATTCTCAGCATCTGAAGAAATCCGTGTCCTGGTGGTACATGCCAGCACTTTGGAGATGGACACCAGAGGATCAGAAGCTCAGAGGCAGCCTGGTGCATCCCCTTCACACACACACACACACACACATGCACACGCACACGCACGATGCGTTCCCTGCCAACCCAGCCTGTCTGTGGCACCTGGAGTGCCCAGGTGAACACCCAGAGCCCTTCCCTGTGGTTTGCATTCAGCTGAAGTGTGAAGGGAATATGAAGTCGTGTGACTGTGATCTAACACATTTGGGGTGCCACATGCTGGATATGTCTTGCCTAGGGGCCACCTTACCACCATCACCACCCCCAGTCCACCAGGCTCTGAACTCTGCCTGAACCCAGACCCTGGGTGCAGCCTGGCACTCCATTCGTGGCCTTGGTTGCCTGTGGGCGGGGGTCACCCATGCTCCCCTAGATAATCCCTCCCCAAGTGAGTGATCTTGGGATTCCCCCTCCCCCGCTGGTATCTTTTGGGGGGTCACCTCTGGCTGAGCCAGGGCTTCCACAGTGTGGGGTGCTGGGCTAGGCAAAAGACCAGGAGCCATTCCTCCTCTGTGTCCTCCTCTGTGGTAACGCTGCTGCGTGGCTGTTTGGAAAAACCAGTTTCTACCTGGAAAAGAAAGGGCAGGCCTACCAATCTAGAACAAAGTCCAGAGCCAGGATCTCAGAGGCTGAGCACAGATAACAGAAACCTGTAACGCCCCTCCCCAGCCTCTGTGGGGAGACTCCACCTTCTGCCTGAATTTCATCTCCAAACCAGATGTAAAACTAGACTGGCCAGGAGCTGGTGGCTCACGCCCATCATCCTTGCTACTCAGGAGGCTGAGGGTTGCGGTTCAAAGCCAGCTGGGGTGGGAAAGTCTGTGAGACTCTTTATCTCCAATGAACCACACCCAAAAGCTGGAAGGGGAGCCGTGGTTCAAGTGGTCCCGCGCTAGCTTTAAGCAGAAGCAGCTCAGGAACAGCACCCAAGCCCTGAAATTCAAGCCTCAGGAAAAGAAAAAAAGGACTTGCTTCCATGCCTTTTTCTATTTATGCTTCCCCCACCCCATGTAATCTGCACTGCAATCGTGATGTTCATAAGCAGAAATAATGTTTATCTCCCTTTCCCACCACCACCACACACGGGTTTTTTTTTTTTAACTGTATTTTTTTGTTTTTTTTTTTTTTTTTTTGGTACTGGGGATCGAACCCAGGACGTTGCACTTGCTAGGCAAGTGCTTTGCCACTGAGCTACATCCCAGCCCTCCACACACGGGTTTTAGACTGCTCTAGGGGTTTTGGGAGTACCCCTCCCCCACACCACCAGTTCACCCGAATTTCATTGATTCACTAATTTATTTATTGGGCTGGTACGAGGGCTTGAACTCGAGATCTCAAGCTCTCATTTATTTTTTTTCACTCAAGTTTGGTGCTCTGCTACTTAACCACAACTCCACTTCAGATTTTTTTTTTCATGCCGGTCCTAGGACTTGAACTCAGGGCCTGGATCCTGTCCCTGAGTTCTTTTGTTCAAGGCTAGCACTGTACCCCTTTGAGCCACAGCACCATTTCTGGTTTTCTGGTGCTTCGTTGGAGATGAGTCTCAGAGACTTTGCTGCCTGGGCTGGCTTTGAACCGTGATCCTCAGATCTCAGCCTCCTGAGTAGCTCGGATGACAGGCGTGAGCCACCAGCGCCCAGCTTTTCCATCCAGATTTGTGCAGGATGGCTCTAGTGGAGACTCTGGACCCGGTCCCTTGCTTGGGGTGACACCTGGCGGGAGGGGCCTGTGGCTTCATGTGTGCACACACACACACCACACGCACACACTAACACCACACGCACACACACCCCTGCCTGTACCACAGTTGGACTTGTGTATTTCCGCTCAGACACACACTGACCCTGTGGATGTTTTCCTAGATGCTTGTGTGAAAGCTATTTCCACAGATTTCACTCTTCTGCCTTTTTCCTCACACAAATAACCTGTGTTGATCTAGGAGGATTTTTGTTCGACCTCTCAGGACATTTTCCCAGGTGGATGTCTTTTGCAGAAGGAGAGTTCCAGTTTTATTTTATTTTATTTATTTATTTACTTTTGGGTCCGGTCCTGGGACTTGAACTCTGGGCCTGGGCACTGTCTCTCAGCTCTTCAGCTCAAGGCTAGCGCTCTACCACTTGAGCCACAGCGCCACTTCCAGCTTTTTTTCTTTTTGCTTATGTGGTGCTGGGGAATCAAACCCAGAGCCTCATGCATGCAAGGCAAGCACTCTACCACTGAGCCACCTTCCCAGCCCGAGTCCCAGTTTTATGTTTTGAGTCTTGGTTTTGCTTTGGTTTTGGTGTGGGTCTTGGGGCTTGAACTCGGGGCCTAGACACTGTCCTTGAACCTTTCTGCTCAAGGCTAGCACTCTGCCACTTTGAACCACAGCTCCACGTCTGGCTTTTGGGTAGTTAATTGGAGATAAGAGTCTCACAGACTTTCCTGCCTAGGTTAGCTTTGAACCATAATCCTCAGATCATAGCCTCTTGAGAAGCTAGGATGACAACTGTGAGCTACCAATGCCTGGCAGGATTCCAACTTTTATAACCATCTAGTCATTAAGAAGCCTGACCTGAGCAGCTCTGCCACAAGCCATGAGGCAAACTCTCTTGGGACACTCATATAAGCCTACTTAGCACTGGACACCAGTGCCTCACACTGGTAATCCTGGCTAGTCAGGAAGCTGAAAGCTAGAGGTTGACAGTTTGAGGCCAGCCTAGACAAAAAAAAAAAAAGCACACAATTGGCTGGGAATATGGCTCAGTGGCAGAGTGCTTGTCTAGCATGCATGAAGCCCTAGGTTCCATTCCTCAGTACCACATACACAGAAAAAGCCAGAAGTAGGCCTGTGGCTCAAGTGGTAGAGTGCTAGCCTTGAGCAAAAGAAGCTCAAGGACAGTGCCCAGGCCCTGAGTTCAAGCCCCGGAACTGGCAAAGAGAATATAAAACAAAACAAAAACAGTAATGACACTGCCTTACGTGTGCACGTTTGCTGAGTGCCTTTCTATGAGCTAAGCCCTCAGACACCTGCTTTGGGGGGATGGGGGGTGGTTCTTACTTCTCTCCACTTTACAGCTAGTGGCAGCCAGGCCCCTGGAGTTGGAACTGATGGTCAGCGGGCCACTAAGCGGTGTTATTATCACTGCCCCACGCGAGCCTTGGAACCCTGCGGGCGAATGTTTGGTAGAGGATGAAGTCATAGACCAGGGCTCGGGAGCAGGTGGGGGTCACGTGACCGTGTGTTGCACACCAGGCTCACTTGACTATGGGTAAGGGGGATAGGAAGAGGGCCAGGAAAGCTGGCTTTGGGACGTCCAAGCTCCCTGGAAGTCCACAACTTATTCTGAGAGTGTGCCTGGGGCTTCGGGAAGATTGCCCACTGGATAGGGACCCTGGTTTTCTGGCTCCTTGTAACCATTCCGGGCGATGGTATCCACAGGGGCCGGAAGAGCAGCGCTTTAGCTCGTGGGAGATTTCAGTGTGGTAGGAAGCAACTTTGTAGCTATAGCCATCAGCGTTTTTCACTGTGAGCATTGTTCTTGGAGAACCCCAGAAGGAAAGAGCTGGTGTTGAGCATTCTTGAAGGACACTCTGCCCACTAGATGGAGGGGAGGCTGTGTTCATTGGAGATCAGAGTCTCACAGACTTTCCTGCCTGGGCTGTCTTTGAACCTTGATCCTGGAGCTCTCAGCCTCCTGAGTAGCTAGGATTACAGGCTTGAGCCACAAGCACCCGGCCTGCAGCCCATTTTTAACAGCTGCTGGGGCATGAAGCTTTGTGGGGGGCACCATATTCTGAACAGAATCGTTCTTTAATCTTCTTGGAACTGGCCGCCAGGCATCCCTCAGACTCAAACTTGCAGAAGGCAGGAAGAGGCCGAGCTCTTCCAGGCGCTGGTGGTCACGCCTGTCATCCTAGCTGAGATCTGAGGATGGCAGTTCAAAGCCAGCCCTGGCAGGAACGTCCAGGAGACTTTTAATCTCCAATGAACCACCAGAAGACCGGAAGTGGCGCTGTGGCTCAAGTGGTAGAGCGCTCACCTTGAGCTGAAGAGCTGAGGGACAGCGCCCAGGCTCAGAGTTCAAGCCCCATAACCAACAACAACAACAACAAGGAATTCTGATGGGCTTGTCGGGAACTGGGGGTGGTGGTGGGTGTATGAGATTCTTTGGGCTGCTATAACAAAACATTGTCAACTTGGGGCTGGGGGGGGACAGTGATTCCAACAGGAAAAGGAGCTCTTGGAGCTGGGAATGCTGGGAAATCAGGGGTTCACAGGGCTTTGTCCCTTCTGCAGCCCCTCCGCGAGGGGGCCGGTTAGTCCATCCATGGTCCTTCCTGGCAAAATCACCCACCTCCAACTTCATTAGGCTTGTCTAGAACTTTCCAGACCTTGTCTTCCCTGTGTTTGAGTGTGGTCACTGGGGGGAAGAAGACTGAAGTGAAGAACTTGGGGTGCTGGAGGGGTGGGTGGCAGCTGTCAGATGGGACTGGCCAGCGGGGGGACATGAGTGGGTGCGTGGGGTAGGCTCAGCTGTCATGTTCAGGAGTTCAGAGGCCCAGTGATAGTCTGTCACTGGGGGAAGGAAGCAGGAGGAGGTGCAGGCCATGGCCTTCTGGGCGGGGCTGAGCTTGTGCGGGAAGCCTCTTTGGACTCTGGAGCAATTGCCCAGAGGAAGGAGGTGGGCTTCTGGGCCCTCTGGAGGGCCCTTCCCCCTGCGCTTTCTTGGTCTCCCCGGAGATTTGCAAGTTCCCATTTCCTGTTGGTCACTCACCCGCGGTTACCAGGGTGTGTCTTCACATCTTGCCTTGATCAAAACAAGTAAACTTGGCCAGTGATCCAGTATTTCAGATCGCCGTGGTTCAGGCTGGATATAGGAGCTATACGTAGATCTCTGCGTCGCAGATGAAATTATCTGTCATTATGAATCCCACATATAGCAGAAGTCCCTGGGGGGAGGGGAGGTAGAGGAAACTGATTCTCAGGGAAGAAAAAGGCCCCGCCTTCTTTGCCTTAGGGTGACGTGTGCCTCAGTCTACCCAGTAGCCCCCCCAGGCCTCCCCGGAGGATGCAGGTGTTTCTAGAGGACTGGGACCTGCTAAAATTATAGCATATAAAACATGTACATAGTGGGCGCTGGTGGCTTGCACCTGTTGTAATCCCAGCTACTCAGGAGGCTAAGACCCGAGGGCCAAAGTTCAAAGTCAGCAGAAAAGTCTGTGAGACTTCCATCTCCAGTTAACCAGCTAAATGTTGGACCAGAAGCCTGGCTCAAGTGGTAGAGTGCCAGCAGTCAGCAAGAAAACTAAATGAAAGCATGAAGTCCTGAGTTCAAATGCCAGTACCTGCACACACACACACACACACACACACACACACACAGATATTATGGATTAGATGGGGATATACATGGGCCCAATTTCTGGGACTCTTCAGGAAGGGCACCCAGCTCTGGGCTCCCCACGACTTCCCTGTGGGGGTTTCTAACTCCTCTTTCAGGCCTCTCCTAGGCTCCTGAGGCCCTGAGCGCGGCCTGCTCACCCCAGGGTGATCCTCCAGGGTATACCCTAGTTAATCTCAGCAGCTTTTCAGCACATCTCCCTGTTCAGAGTCAGCAAATTATTAGGCACCACACCAATGATGGTTACCAATTTCTCCTTGCAGCTACACCAGAGCTTACCCAGCAGCAAGTACCCTAAAGCACTATGCTAGAGCAAGCTTTCTGGGAGAATACTACCCCTCCCCTCCAGCCCAAAAAAAGAGGTGGCGTGGTTCTGTGGATCGGTAAATTTAACCCTGAATGTCCCAAAGCTGTGGGTTCTGCTGAGCAATGTTGCAGACCTCCACATAGACTCATGATTTCTTTTTACCAAGGAACAATATGTGGTACGAGATGTTTCCCAAACGATGGCCCAGAGAACCCCTTTCTCCAAAAGACCAGACTGCCGTGGAACCCACATTGGGAAGGACTGATTTTACTGTGATTTGCATACTTTGAATTCTTCTTTAGTTTTGTTTGTTTGTGGATGTTGTTTTTGCCAGTCCTAGGACCCAAACTCAGGGCTTGGGCACTGTTCCTGAGCTGCTTTTGCTCAAGGCTAGCACTCTACCATGTGAGCCACAGCACCACTTCTGGCTTTTTCTGTGTCTGTGGTACTAAGGAATCAAATCCAGGGCTTCATGCATGCTAGGCAAGCACTCTACCACAAAGCCATATTCCCAGCCCTGTTTGTTTTTGTGCCAGTCCAGGGGCTTGAACACAGGACCTGGGGACACCTGGGTGCTGCCCCTGAGCTTTTCTGCTCAAGGCTGGCGCTCTACCACTTGAGCCACAGTACCACTTCCAGCTTTTTTGGTGATTAATTGGAGATAAGAATCTCACGGGCTTGGGGCTGGGAAGGTGGCTCAGTGGTAGAGCGCTTGCCTTGCATGCATGAGGCCCTGGGTTCCATTCCTCAGCACCACATAAGCAAAAAGAAAAAAGCCGGAAGTGGCGCTGTGGCTCAAGTGCTAGAGTGCTAGCCTTGAGCTGAAGAGCTGAGGGATAGCACCCAGGCCCAGAGTTCAGGCCCCATGACCGGACCCAAAAAAAAGAATCACCGGGGCTTTTCCTGCCTGGGCTAGCTTCGAACTATAATCGTCAGATCTCAGCCTCCTGTGCCTGCCTCTTGTGGGCAGCTTCCTGCTGGTGTGGAGATCTAAGTGATGACTGACTAAACACCTGTTTTATGCCAGGAGTTGTTGGGGGGGGGGGTCACGTGACTGGACAAGTTCACCAGCACCTGCATCCTGTCTCTGCAGCCCTGCCCTTAGGAGGCTGATAGGCTGATGGAGAGGAGGGAAGGGGCGGCTGAAGAATGAATGAATGGACACACACACAAAATCCCAGGTGCTTGAGGAGAGTCTGGCAGCGTGGCTCAAGTGGTAGAGCCTGCCAGCCAAAAAAACAAGCCTGAAGCCCTCAGTTCAAATCCTGGTACTGACAGTAGCAAACTGCTACGCTAGCCGAAGAAGCAGGGGTTTGGGGTAAGGTGGGTGATTTCTTGATCCTTGAACTTGTGGTCGGGTGCCCTGTACATCTGTCTCTCTGCCTGGCGCCCGATGCAGCTGTGACTGACAGCTCCGCGCCTCACTCCCCGGCTCAGATGAGGGTCTCTACGAATGGAGGGCCCGGGAAGCCTGTGTGACTGGCCATCCCTCCCTCCTGCCAGGCCTACGCGGGCGGTGGAGGGCAAGGTCACCCTGACCGGCTGTTTCCTGCCTCTCTCCCTTCCTAGCTGTGGCGGCCGTGGTGAGCTGGGAGAGCTGAGCGCTAGGGCCTGCAGCTCTCCTTGCTGGAATCCAAGGTCAGGAGCACATGGAGGAATGCAGGCGTGCTGCCGTGGGGAAGGCAGGGCTTGTCCACCAGCCTGGCCCTTAAGGCCTTGCTCGCTAATTGGGTTAGAGAACTAATCACCTGAGGGCTGGGAAGGTGGCTGAGTGGTGAAGTGCTTGCAGAGCATGCGCGAATCACTGAGTTCCATTCCTCAGTACCACATACGCAGAAAAAGCCGAGGGGGCGTTGTGGCTTAAGTGGTAGACTGCTAGCCTTGAGCAAAAGAAGTTTGGGGACAGTGTCCAGGCACTGAGTTCAAGCCCCAGGACAGAAAGAGACACACACACACACACACAGAAATAATCACCTGGCCTCAAAAACTAGACTGGAGAGGCAGGTGCAGTGGGTGTAATGCAGGAAAGTTACTGTCTCTCTGGATGCAGGGAGAAGCTAAGGCCAGCATGGTCGAGCCTTTGTCGTGTTGGGGTTCTACAGAGCTCAGGTTGATAGATACCTGCCCCGCTCTGCAGCTGTTCTGTTCGGCTCCAGCTGTCCCCAATGCTTACAATAGAAAGCTTGCTTCTTCTACCTTAGCCAAACCTGTCTGTCATCCTAGCTACGCAGGAGGCTTAAGATCGAAGGATCATGGTTCAAAGCCAGCCCGGACAGGAAAGCCTGTGAGACTCTTAACTGCTAATTAACCACAAAAGCCAAAAGTGGAATTCCAGCTCGGAAATGGCAGAGTGCTAGCCTTGAGTGAAAAAACTAAGGGACCGCACCCAGGCCCTGGGTTCAAGCCCCAGGACTGGCACAATAAAACCGAGCAGACAGCTGACCAGGGCTGACTTGTAGTGGACAGACTGCATGCATGCTGGACCCCAGCCTCATGGCCTTTGTTACCTGTAGGTACAAGATTGTGTGTGTGTGTGTGTGTGTGTGTGTGTGCGTGCGTGCTGGTTCTGGGGCTTGAACTCAGGGCCCAGATGCTGTCCCTGAGCTTTTTTTTTTTTCAGTTATTGTTTTTATTCTTTTAAGAATTCTATTTATTTTGTGTGTGTGTGTGTGGTACTGTGGCATCAAACCCAGGGCCTCATGCATGCTCATGAACTTTCCTGCCCGGGCTAGCTTTGAACTGTGATCCTCAGTTCTCAGCCTCCCAAGTAGCTAGGATGACAGGTGTGAGCCACCAACGCCCGGCTAGATGCAGAATTCTTCAGGAGCTCGTGCTTGGGGAGGGAAGCGTCTGTAGTTTCTGAACTAGGCCCGTGTTCTGATGCCCCTGTCCACCTGCTCTGCAGGAACTGAAGCTGCCCGCCTTCCGCGCCCACTCCCCGCTCCTGAAGAGCCGCCGCTTCTTCGTGGACATCGTGACCCTGCTGAGCAGCCACTGCCAGCTCTGCCCTGCAGCCCGGCACCTGGCCGTCTACCTGCTGGACCACTTCCTGGACCGCTACAACGTCACCACCTCCAAGCAGCTGTACACCCTGGCCGTGGGCTGCCTCCTGCTAGCAAGTAAGTGGAGGCCCCTCTTTCTCTGCTCCCCAGTGCCAGCCAGGGTGCCACCTGCTGCTGCCTGCCCAGCACGGCTCGGGCCTATACTAAGCTTAACATCTTTAGCTTCTCAGTGACAGGGATTTTGTTGTAGTTGTTGTCAATCGTGGGGCTTGAACTCTGGGCCTGGGCGCTGTCCCTGACCTCCAGCTGAAAGCAAGCGCTCTACCACTTGAGCCACTGAGCCACTTCCAGCTTTCCTTTTTGTGGCTAATTGGGGGCTGGCTTCGAACCCGATCCTCTTCAGATCTCAGCCTCCTGAGTAGGAGCTAGGAGTCTGGGCGTGAACCACCAGCTCCCTGCTGCATAGCTTTTTTGAGTTTGTCTTGAACCCCTCCTGTCCACTGTCTTCGTTTTAATTAAAGCATTTCCTGTCTAGACAGAGAGTCTCTGCTTTGTCACCAACGTGGCGAGGTTTCCTGAGACGCCTCTAGGAAACTCTGATGCGTCCTGACATGTGGCACTTGTACAAGCAGGACTGACTGTACCCACATAGTCACCCACATTCCAGAACCTTCTTCTGACAGTTTTTCTGCCAGCTTTGTCTTCTAGATTCCAATCAAAAGTGCCTTGTCTGCTGAGGAATTTAAGGGTGTGTGTGTGTGTGTGTGTGTGTGCATCTGTGTGTGTGTATGTGTCTGTGTGTCTGTGTGTCTGTGTGTCTGTGTATCTGTGTCTGTGTGTCTGTGTTCTGTAACTGGGACTTGAACTCAGGGCCTGACACTTGGCTTTCTGTCTCAAGGCTTGTGCTTTACCACCTGAACTACGCCACCACTTCCAGGAGTTTAAGGTATTTTTTTTTCCTCTGTAAGAGCAGAGAAAATTAGAAGATGTAAAAAAAAAAAAATGCTGAGCCTGCTGGCACATACGTGTAATCCTAGCTACACTAGAGACAGAGGTTTGGAAGGCAGAAGTTTGAGGCCAGCCTGGGGGGGGAGGTGGGGAAGTAAGACCTCATCTCATCCAGCTAGCCAAGCGTTGTGGTGTCCTGTGATCCCAGGTCTGCAGAAGGCTGTTGGGAGGAGGATCTTGGTAGGAGGCCGGCCCTGTAATCAGAATTTGAAGTGGAGATTAAGCTGTAGCCTCAGTGATGAAATGGGAGGGGTTTTATTCGTGGACTGGTGGTGTGTCCAGCGGTACTTCCGTTTTTTGGTTTTTCCACCTATTTACTCATTCTCAAAACAAGAGAGAGTGGTAGTATTTTCCCCCAATTCACAGAGAAGGAAACTGAGGCACAGGAAGGAAGTCCCCCAGCTGTGGAGCATCATGGGGCGGGGTGGGGGCTCTGGGGGGTCCACCGGCTGGCAGGCGGTCTTTGCCCTTCGGCTGGTCACCAGAAGACCCAGGTCAGCAAATAGAGAAGGTGCTGAGACACCCCGGGTCCTTTGCCATCTGAGCCAGAACTGCATGACATGCACCTTCCCAGCCTGGAACTCATTCTCCAGGCTCCCAGCAGGGCTTAGCACACAGGATTCAGGACCCTGCATCCAGCCTTCTGACCCTGCAACCAGAGGGTTTGCTGGACCGGTCTTGCTGTGCAGTCCTGCAGACCGGGTCCAGCCACTTTGGGGTAGGAAGAAGAGCTCAGACAGCAGCGCCCCTGCTCCACACCCACCCAGGCCCTCTCCCACGCTGGCCAAGAGTCCAGACAATCCCAGCAGAGATTTGCGTCCCTCGGGAAGTAGAGCACAGGGGAAGCCGGCAATGGGCCGTGGCCGCCGTGTGAATGTCTCTCAGTCCTCGCGGGGAGAAGGGACGGACCGCTGCGGCAGCCTGTGACCCAGCTGGCCGGACGCCACCTCCGTCCGCAGTGAGGCATTTCCAGGACTTCCTCCTCCTGAAGCGGAGCCTCGCCTCTCAGCTGCTCCAGAACTGATTCAGCCGGGCAGACGTGCTGGCGTCCGTCCATTCTGCCACCACACCACACACACACACACACACACACACACACACACGCACTCACACACACACCACACACACCACACACACACACGCACACACACACACACACACACACACCACGCACATTCATCCACTCATCTGTGAATCAGGCCGTGTTTAGCTGGAGCCAGCAGCTTTGTTTATTTGTTTTTTGTTTTTAGGGCAATCATGAGACTTGAACTCAGGCCCTGGGCGCTGTCCCTGAGCTTTTTTCACTCAAGGCTAGTGGTCTGTCACTTGGAGCCACAGCTCCACTTGTGATTTTTCTTTCTTTTTTTTTTTTGGGTCCAGTCATGGGGCCTGAACTCTGGGCCTGGGTGCTGTCCCTCAGCTCTTCAGCTCAAGGCTAGCGCTCTACCACTGAGCCACCTTCCCAGCCCCAGTTTTTTGTTTGTTTTTCAAACTCCAGAATACATAGAGGAAGGTAGGGAGAGCCAGTGGCTGTGGTCTGACGTGCACAGTCATACTGTGTCCCTGACCTCCCCCTGGGGACCCGCAGGAGACCGGGCATCTGTTGACATCTGTCACCTGTGCCATCTGTCCATGAGGAGGGAGCAGCCATCTCCTGGTGTCTGGTGGCAGCAGGGCTGGGGACAAAGGCCGCCGCCACTCACAGTCAGGGAGGAGGCCCTTCTAGCGGTGACACGTGCCATGCACGGGAATTGTCACAGAGGAGAGTCCCTGGAGACCTCTGCAGCATGTGGCTTTGAGCCCAAGGAGCCGTGACCCCCCCCCATACTGAAGGGTGACCTTCAGGCCTTGGGCAGAGCTCTGAGAGGTGGGAAAGAAGTGAGGAGGGGAGGGGAAAGGAGGCGGGTCACACGGATGCACTACTGCATCCTTACAGATCGCAGCCACCGGCAGCGTGCCTGGCCTCGTGTTGCCCCAGAAAGAAAAAAAAAATACCTGGGCTGGGAAGGTGGCTCAGGGGTAGAGTGCTGGCCTAGCATGCATGAGGCCCTGGGTTCGATTCCTCAGCACCACATGCACAGAAAAAGCCAGAAGGTTCAAGTGGTACAGTGCTAACCTTGAACAAAAGAAGCTCAGGGACAGTGCCCAGGCCCTGAGTTCACACCCCAGAACTGGCCAAAAAAAAAAAGAATGAGGCGGGAGGTGTCCCAATCGGGGGGGGGCAGCGCTGGCGGCCATTGGTGGGGAGCACAGGCGTGCAGAGGTGACCCCAGAATGAGAAGCGCTGAGGCTGGAGGGGCCCCTCTGTGCCTTGACCCCCCCCCCCCCACGGAGGACCAGGATGGGATAGCTGGAGGCCTGCGTTTTCAGACTGTCCCTAGGAGAAGCGAGCTGCAGTGAGCTGGAGGTGAACTGGGGGCTGTGTCCTTCGGGGCTTTTTTCCCTTCCCTGCCCTCTTTCAAGACACCTGTAATCAGGACGCCCCCTCCTCCCCGCCCCCCCCCCGCCCCAGGAACATAAGCCTCCATCCTGAGGACAGTGAGGAAAATGGAGGGTTCTTTCACATCTGGAGGGCCGGGTGGGGTTGGCAGGGTCATTCTGACTCCAGCCTGGAGGTTGTCTTGGAGAGGAAGTGGGGAACCCCATTTGTCCCCCTCCAGAGCCCGGCTTGCTCTTGCTGACATCTCTCTCTGGTGCCTTTGCTTGTTACAGAACTGAATTCATGGATGTGACCCACAGAGAGGTGGTATGGCCCGGCCAGGGTCACACAGCAGAAATGACAGTTGGGGGTGGAGCGGGGGGGGGGCGTACAGAATTCAAGTTCAAGGTTGACATGTTGGATGTCTATGTCTATTATCCCTGGGCGATCCATCCCGTCTGCTGCTTGTTTGTCTTCTGGGCATCCTGGGAGTGAGTAGATCTTCTAGTAACTTCTTGCCTTCTGCTCCCACAGGTAAGTTTGAGGACCGGGAAGACCGCGTGCCCAAGCTGGAGCAGATAAACAGCACGCGGCTCCTGAGCAGCCAGAACTTCTGCCTCACCAAGAAGGAGCTGCTGAGCGCCGAGCTGCTGCTCCTGGACGCGTTCAGCTGGGACCTGAGCCTGCCCACGCCCGCCCACTTCCTGGACTACTACCTGGCCGCCTCGGTGAGCCACAAAGACCAGCACTGCCACGCCTGGCCCTCCCCCTGCGTCCGCAAGACCAAAGAGTGTCTCCGAGAGTATGCGCACTACTTCCTAGAGGTCACCCTGCAAGGTGGGCGCAGCCCCGGGCAGGGGGGGCGGGGTCTGCAAACCATGCCACGCCTGCTTCACCAAGATGCACCCCGTTCACCGTACCACGCAAACGAAATAAAAGAAGTCGCTCCTCTGCAGAGCTCCAGCCCCGCTGGCTGTTTCTCAGAGGGGAACCTGCAGTGTTGTGGAGCCTGTGAGTCTCTAGACTCCAAGCTAAGCTCATTCTTTTGTGTGTGTGTGATTGTGGGGCTTGAACTCTGGGCCTGGGCGCTGTCCCTCAGCTCTTCAGCTCAAGGCGAGTGCTCTACCACTTGAGCCACAGCACCATGTCCGGTTTTCTGAGTGGTTTCTTGGAAATAAGAGGCTCACGGACTTTCCTGCCCAGGCTGGCTTTGAACTTCAATCCTCAGATCTCAGCCTCCTGAATAGCTAGGATGACAGGCATGAGCCACCAGCACCCGGCTTCATTAATATTTTAAAAGACAAAAATTAGGCTGGAGGGGCTGGGAAGGTGGCTCTGTGGTAGCGCGCTTGCCTTGTATGCATGAGGCCCTGGGTTCGATTCCTCAGCACCACATAAGCAAAAAGAAAAAAGCCAGAAGTGGCACTGTGGCTTGAGCTTTGAGCCTTGAGCTGAAGAGCTGAGGGACAGTACCCAGGCCCAGAGTTCAGGCCCCACGACCGGACCCAAAAAAAAAAAAAAGGTAGAAAGTTGGAATAATTACAGTGCGTGAGCAATTTAAGAATGGAGGTTCAAAGCCAACCTGGGCAAAAAGTGAGACCTCATCTCAATCAGTAAGCCAGGTGATGTACACCTGGATTATGGGTAGAATTCCAGCCAGAAGCCCATCTTGAGTAAAACACATGTGACCCTACCTGAGAAAGAAAGAAAGTAAAAAAAGAACAGTGGGTGAAGCTCATGTGATAGGGCACCCCTCTAGCAAGCAAAGGGCCCCGAGTTCAAACCTCAGTACCACCAAAACCAAAGAGACTTCTCTAAGTTGGGTCCAGTGGCTCACACCTGCAATCCTAGCTACTCAGGAGGCTAAAATCTGAGGATCATAGTTCAGAGGTAGCCAGGGCAGAAAAGTCGGTAAGACTCCTATCTCAATTAACCACCAGAAAGCCGGAAGTGGTGCTGCTGTGGCTCAAGTGGTAGAGCGCTAGCCTTGAGTAAAAGAGCTTAGGGACAGCGCCCAGGCCCTGAGTTCAAGCCCCACGACTAACAAAAAGAAAGGAAAGGATTTCTCCACATACCTAGGTAAAATATCTGCTTTTGTTATGGATATCACACTCAGACCTGCATTTAGGGCCCACCCCCCAGTGCCTGCTACAGACCAGGCTCTCAGTGGATCAGCTTTAGGCAGACCCCAAAACAGGGCAGATGTTTTACAATCCTGGGGCTTGAATTCAGGACCTGAGCACTGTTTGGGAATTTCTTTTGTGCAGGGTTAGTGCTCTACCACTTAGCTTTTTGGGTAGTTGAGTGGAGATAAAGAATCTCACAAGTTTTCCTATCTGGGTTTGGCCTCAAACTGTGATCCTCAGATCTCAGCCTCCTGAGTAGCTAGGATGACTGGCGTGAGCCACCGGTGCCTACCCCCAGGTGACCTTTTTTCAAGCCCACCTTCCAGGCTGGTACCAGAAACCCCACACTGAGAACCCAAGCGTTGAGGCCCTCTTGATGAACATCACAGTTCCTCATCTCCCATTCTGTTCACAGAGGGGCAGGCTTTGAACCCAGCAGGCTTTGCGCCCTTCACTGGTGCACCTGCTCTCCGGCAGGCAGGAGGCTCTGCCCCCGGAGACTTAGCTCACACTCCTAATTCTCTTCCAGATCATGTGTTCTACAAATTCCAGCCGTCCCTGGTGGCTGCCGCCTGCGTCGGGGCTTCCCGGATCTGCCTGCAGCTCTCTCCCTACTGGACCAGAGACCTGCAGAGGATCTCAAAGTACTCTCTGGAACACCTGGCCACGTGTATCGAACTCCTGCTGCTGTGAGTGTCCGACCCCACAGCTTCCTGCTTCAGGGACGCTATCCATCCGCTTGCCCTTGAGGACAGACTCGGGACATTTCCTGATAGAAGTAGTGCCCAAACCCTGAGTTCGAACCCCAGGACCAGCACACGCACGCGCACACACACACTCACACACCACAAGACTTGTTTTTACATTAGGAAAACCCATTGCACCCCTCTTTTTTTAATTTTGAACAGTCCTGGGACTTGAATTCTGGGTCTGGGCACTGTCCCTGAGCTTCTTTTGCTCAAGGCTAGCGCTCTACC
This sequence comes from Dipodomys ordii, assembly GCF_000151885.1. Taxonomy (NCBI): domain Eukaryota; kingdom Metazoa; phylum Chordata; class Mammalia; order Rodentia; family Heteromyidae; genus Dipodomys; species Dipodomys ordii. The sequence continues at coordinate 6,033,495 of NW_012267328.1, forward strand.
ACTTGAACCACAGCACCACTTCCAGCTTTTTAGGGGTAGTTTATTGGAGATAAGAGTCTCATGGAGTTTCCTGCCCAGGCTGGCTGTGAACCATGATCCCCAGATCTCAGCCTCCTGAGTAGCTAGAATTACACGTGTGAGCCACCGATGCCTGGCCTGTACCCCTCTTTTTTTATGTGGGAACACATAGGCCCCAGTGGTCAGCTTGCTGGGTGTCTGAAAGCTAAGGAGTCACATGGCTGGGGTAGAGCAGGCCCTGAAGGTCTAGAATTTAGAGTCTGCTCTGGGCTCATTCACATAACCAGAATACTTAGCTGTGCTAGGTACTGGGTCCAAGCCGAGCCTCACATTATTCTCTGGGATGTTAACCACTGAAATGGTACAGGGACTGTGGGGACAGCTTAGCCTAGTCTTGGGGGTTCCTAGAGTTCTCTGCTGGAGGCAGCCCCAAGCTATAACGTGAGGATGACAGGCCGACCACCCCACCCTGGGTAATGGCGTACGAGTCTCTGGTCTGAGAGACTGAAAACCTGAGTCTTACCTGAGTCTTCGTTTCAGAACATACGACAACATTCTCAAGGATGCCGTTGCTGCCAAGAGCCAGGCGTTGGCCGTGGTGCCCTGCACGCCCCGGGCCCCCACCCAAGTGCTCTTCCAGCCCCCCGCTTATGTTGACCTCAGCCAGCCCACCCCGGCCACGCTGGCCGAGATCCACAGCCCTGGGCATGACCTGTACCTGGCCTACTGGGACTCGCTGCAATCCCACCCCCTGGGGGGCGTGGCCTCCTCCGGGCACACCTCCTACCCCGCCCTCCAGCCCCTGGACCTGTGCACCGTGCCCCCGTCCCTCAGCATGCACATGACCGTCGTCGCTGCTGAACCCAGACACTGCCTGGCGGCTGCCTACGGAGCCAGCTGCTCCGGCGCGGGCCACCTGTTCCCCGCGGGCTGTTTTGACAGATAGACCTCGCTTGGGCCACCTGGAAGCCAACACAGCGGACGAAGCCTCAGCCAGGGGAAGCTATCTGCACCTGAGTGGCCATCCCCCAAGAGTCGGGTGGCCCAGGACCTAAAACAGACCCAGGGCAGAACATGTAAATCAGTCCCTTCCAAGCACAAGTCCAGGGAACAAGACAGAAAGACCCGAACGCCTCACAGCACACGAAGCACATCGGGCTGCAGCCTCCAAGACTGCATCTGTTGTTAACCTGCCTGGCACCGGTGGCTCACGCCTGTAGTGCTAGCTACTCAGGGTCGTGAGGATCTGAGAGTCACGGGTTCAAAGCCAGCCCGGGGCAGGGAAGCTCTTTCTTATGTCCAGTTGATGCCACCAAAAAGCCAAAAGTGGAGCGGTCATCCAGGTAGTAGAGCGCTAGCCTTGAGAGAAAAGGCGTGGGGACAGCGCCCGGGCCTTGAGTTCAAGTTCAAGTCCCAGGATTGGCACCAAAAAGAAATATATTTTGTTTGTCTTTGCTGATAGCAGCTACAGCACTGGAAAGGAGAGGGCTTCCCGGCATGGCTTCGGGGGTCACTGGAAGATGCCCGTGTGGCTGTTGATTCCCACACCAGCATCATACAAGACGTGTGTGTTTGTGGGTCTGCAGAGACACCCGCCTCCTGAGTCCCCCTGGGGAGCTGTCGTGGCTTTCATGGTTTAAACCTAAAACCTTCTGTTTGATGTTGTTGGCCTTTTAGATATTTCACATGCTGCTGTGTCCTGAACTGATCTAGCTTCCTCCTCCGCAAATGTTTACACGAGGCCGTATCAGGGAGTTTGTGATACTTGAAGATTTCCTTTGGAGAAAATTTTAAAAATGTTTATTTGTGGGTTAATTGCTACCCTGACTACTGCGAGGCCAGGTTTAATCCAGCTTGTGACCCACAGACCCTGAGCTTCTTTTCCAGAAGCATGTGTTTGGCAAGAATCCTATCCCAGGCTCTCCCTTCTAGAACATTCCATGTCTTCGATTTGGGGTTTACTGGAAAACTTTCATAACCACCCAAGGAGAAAAAAGATGGCTGTAAGGAAGAGGAAACTTCCATACAAGCAATCCTTGTCTCATTCCCATCATCAGAAAGGTCAAACCAAGACCCAACTTTGAATTTGGTCAACAGTAAAAGATACTGTGGAATAATAGCTCAGTGTACCTACATTTGGGGTGTCAGGAGCCTTTGTGGTATACACCCCAAGCATTGATGAGCAAGAGAGTGTCTCGGATGGAAAGCCAGGATCAGGAGGTGTCGAGCAGGAGGAATCTCAGGAAGACGGTGAGCAGGTGCAATATGTTTGTTCTGACTTGCTGCTCGTGCCTTGCTGTGGTTGGCTGTGGGAGCCACATTCACCCGTCAGAACTGTGACATGTGAAGGACTACAGAAGGAAAAAAGAAACATTTTTAAATACCATCTTGTACTGAGCATCAGTAGCTCTTGCCTGTCACCCTAGCTGCTCAGGAGGCTGAGATCTGAGGATCACAATTTGAAGTGGGTCAGAAAGTCTGTAAAACTCTTATGTCTAATTAACTGGCAAAAAAAAAAAAAGCCAACCAAGAGCATGAGGACCTGAGTTCAAGCCTCTGTACCAACACACACCTACACTCATAAAAAGAGCCCATCTTGTTTGTGTGGATGTATTTACCAGTCCCAGAGGATCGCTGGGAAGGCAGCCGCGTGCTGCCACGTCGGATCCAAAGGTGACCCAGACATCAGAGCAGATGTTCTCCTAGTAGAAACACTAAAGAAGGCGCTAAAACGTGGGACGTTGGACACTACACTAACATAGGAGCCTGCACGTTCGTTTGTTTTCCCTTTGCCAAGTTCCTTGTATTTATGGACGATCTTTGGATTCCAAGTTATTGTATGTTTGTTCTAGGAGTGGGGGACCATGCACGCTTCCTCCAAAGTGGCACCTCAGCCAGCCTGGTTCCCAAAAAGACACCCCTGAAATAAACACATGGCCCCACTACCCCGTCTCAGCTTTCTGCCCGAGTTCTCCCTGCTCCCCGAACCCGCAGTGAGGGTCTTCTCAGGGTGAGAGTTGGAAGGCTGCAGGGCTCGTGGGGTGAGCAGCAGTAAGATGGGCTCTTTTGTCCTGGTTCGAAGCCAGCCCGGGCAGGACAGTCCTGGAGACTCTTATCTCTAATTAATCACAGAAAAAAAAATCCCAGCAGTGGTGCTGGTGGCTCAAGTGGTAGAGCACTAGCCTTGGGGAAAAGTTGCTTAGGGACAGCGCCCAGGCCCAGAGTTCAAGGCCCGAGACCAGCAAAACATTGTGTATGTACGTGTGTGTGTGTGCGCGCGCGCGTGTGTGTATGAAGATATGACTGACTTTCAGGAATCAGTTTGTGTCATTGTAGGGTTTGTCAGGTCCAGAATATGTAGGGAGTCAGGAGATGGTTATCTCCAGTTAACCAGCAAAAAGAAAAAAAAAAAAAAACTGCTGGAAGTGGAGGCATGTCTTGGGTTGGTAGAGTGCCAACCTTGAGCAGAAAAATCCAGGTGAGGGCTGGGAAGGTGGCTCAGTGGTAGAGCGCTTGCCTTGCATGCCTGAGGCCCTGGGTTCGATTCCTCAGCACCACATAAGCAAAATGAAAAAAGCCGGAAGTGGCGCTGTGGCTCAAGTGGTAGAGTGCTTGCCTTGAGCTGAAGAGCTGAGGGACAGCGCCCAGGCCCAGAGTT
>NW_012267328.1:6037220-6044173 GCF_000151885.1 Dipodomys ordii
CAAGTGGTAGAGTGCTTGCCTTGAGCTGAAGAGCTGAGGGACAGCGCCCAGGCCCAGAGTTCAGGCCCCACGACCGGACCAAAAAAAGAAAGAAAAATCCAGGTGAGAGCTCGAGGCCCTGAGTTCAAGCCTGGCATGATAGTACTGGCAGAATAGAATGCTTTTAAGCAGAGAAAATGTGTTGGCTGGGTAGGTGGCTCAGTGGTAGAGTGCTCACCCAGCATGCATGAAGACCTGGGTTCGATTCCTCAGTACCACATAAACAGAGGTGGTGATCTGGCTCAAGTGGTAGAGTGCTAGACTTGAGCAAAAAGAAACTCAGAGGCGGTGCCTAGGCCCTGAGTTCAGACTCTAGGACTGACAAAAGAAAAAGAGAGGGAAGGAAGGAAGGAAGGAAGGAAGGAAGGAAATAGGCCAAGTGCTGGTGACTCATGCCTATAATCTTATCAAATTAGGAGCCTGGTATCTGAGGACTGTGGTTTGAAGCCAGCCTGGGCAGAAAAGATCAGGAAACTTATTAACCACCCAAAAGTCAGAAGTGGACTCTGTAGCTCCAGTGGTAGAGCACTAGCCTTGAACAACAACAACAAAAAGGTCAGGGACAGCACCCAGGCCCTGAGTTCAAGCACCAGGACTCTCCCTCTCTCTCCCTTCCTCTCCCCCCACCCCCCCACCACACACAATGAATGCAATACAGCCAATGGAATATAGCCTCGCTCATTATGGAGCCCGTCAGCGCCATGCTTTGAGGAGAGGGCCTCTCAGGCCTCTGCCCTGCCTTGGGTCCACTCGGAATCCAGCAGGAAAATGTCCCTGACAGCTGGGGTCAACAGGTCTGTGCTGCACTGCGCTGCACAGATGGAGGTGGACAGGAAGGGATGCAGGCTCAGGCCAGACCTCCGAGGGTAGCTGGGTGTCTGGAGCCCCTGCATGGCAGGCGCTTCTTCAGTTCTGGGGGTTCAGAGCCAAGACAAGTGGAATGGACCGAAGGCCCTGACGTCACTCTGGGTAAATCCCTCCCTCGGGGCTTCGGGCTCCACGCGTTGCCATGACAACAGCTGAGCTGTAGAAGCTGAGCCGTGGAGCTCAGGCTGTTGGCCTAGGACCCCGGGGGAACTCGTGTGTTGGCTCCACGCATGGATGCTCTGTAAGATTGCCTCAGCACACACACACACACACAAGAATTTTTGCCAACATTTTTTTCCCAAAGACGAAGACTCGAACTTAGTATCTGACCCTTGCTTTCATTCACTGGCTGGAGCTCTACCCCTGAGCCTCCAACCCCTGCCAACATTCATTTTTGTCGGTTGTGGGGCTTGAACTCTGGGCCTGTACATTGTCCCTCAGCTCTTCAGCTCAAGGCGAGCACTCTACCTCTTTGAGTCACAGCAACACTTCGGGTTTTCTGGTGGTTCTTTGGAGGTAAGAGTCTCACGGATTTTCCTGCCTGGGCTGGCTTTGAACCGCTATCTCCCTCAGATCTCAGCCTCCTGAGTAGCTAGGATCACAGGTGCAAGCCACCAGCTCCTGACTCTGCCAGCATTTTTAAGTTAGTGGTACTAGGATTTGAACTCAGGGTCTATGCTTACGTGGCTGGCTCTCTCTCATTTGAGCCATCCTCTTAGCCCTTTTTTTTTTCTTCTTTTTTTTCTCCTAGTTATTTTTCAGATAGTCTTTGAGATTTTTGTCTGAGCTAGCCTTGAACTTCAGGTCACTTGGGCACTTCCTATTGAGTAATTTTCCCTTAACAGGGATGAGCTAACCTTCACCAGGTTTCTAACAACAATTTAAATTCTTCCTTGAATCATTTATGAGAGTGAAATTCCTCTCTTCCCTCCTCCCCCTTTTCCCTCTCCCTTTTTTTTCTCCCTTTTACTCTCTCAATTTTCAGCCTAATTATGGTTCACTCTCTTTATTTAGAGACGTATTATCCAAGCTCATTATGAGTAATTATTCAGTCTGGAGGGGAAAAGAGCAACACTGCTAGTTTAATTTAGTGCTTACCTAGTTCGCGTAATTAGCAATAAGTCTTGGCAAAACGGTAGAACCCAGAGGTTAAGGTCCTGGCTTGGTAGGTGGGTGGGAGGGTGATTGTGGTGGTGGTGATGGTGTGTGTGTGTGTGTGTGTGAACTCAGCTTGAACTCAGGGTCTGAGCGCTGTCCCTGAGCTTTATTCCCCCCCCTCAAGGTGAGTGCTCTACCACTTGAACCATGGCTGCACACCAGGCTTTTTTGGTCGTTAATTGGATTGATGATTCAGGTCCTACGGGGTCCACGAGGCTGACTTGTGGCCTGTGTAGCCATTATGGGGATGACAAAGGAATGAGGGAGAGAAGGAGAGAGCATCGTCCCTCCCCTTGGAGCTTTTCCCACCCTCCCAGCCACCCAACAGCTGTCCCCAAGATGCCAGAAAATGGAGGCCAGATGATTCTTCTGTCAGTTTTATTGGGGTTGGAGGCCCTCAGAGCCCTGCCCGGTGATTCAGGCCAGCCTTTTGCTCACTCGTTCGTAGGTCACGCCTCCAATGGTGGAGGTCTGAAAGAAGCAGACAGAAGACAGAGAATCAGTGCGGCCCTGGGGGGGAGGGAGAGGGGAAGGAGAGGAGGCAGGTGCACCATCCCTCTCCAGGCCATAGATTAACCATCGGCCATGCTGTGCAGACCTCCATGTGGCAGAAGGGACGTATCTCTGTTCCTCGACCTTGCCCCCTGCCAGCCTTGCCCCTTCTTCATTCCATCCATTCTCCCAGCAGTCTTGGAGACATGCCCATTGTAGAGAGTCTTCCTTCCGCTCCTCTCCCTGCTTAGCCAAGGCTGGGTACCCGGACTGACACGATGTACCTACCCACAGTGGTGTTGGGTTTTTTTGTTGTTGTCTATCTCAGGGCTTGAACTCAGGGCCTGGGCGCTGTCCCTGAGCTCTTTTTGCTCAAGGCGATCACTCTACCACTTTGAGCCACAGAGCCACTTCGGTTTCCTGGTGATTCGTGGGAGATAAGAGTCTCATGGACTTTCCTGCCTGGGCTGGCTTTGAACTGCGATCCTCAGATCTCAGCCTCCTGAGTAGCTAGGATGACAGGCGTGAGCCACCGGTGCCCAGCTCTACCCACAGCTTTTCTCCCATCTTCCAGTACGCACCCTGGCACGGGAAGGGGCCAGCTGTTCAGATCCTCCTCCGCGGGTTACAGAGGCATGGAAACGAATACCCCCAGAGACCAGCCGCACACTCACCTCCACGAGCTTGTCACCCACGACCTCCGAGGTCTGGTGATAATTGGGGAAGTCCACCACCACCTTGCCACCCTCCATCTGCACGGTGGCCTGGGAAGGAATGGGGAGGACATTGATTCTGAGTCCTCAGCCTTCCACACCAGCCCCGCAACGCCCCCTCCAGGAATTCCCTGCCTACAGATGCACGATTGTGTGTCTCAAACAGGTGGCTTGACTGCTTGCTGCCTCCTTCTACACATCTGTAAATGAAGACGAAGCTCACGGCTCACACCTGTAACCCTAGCTACTCAGGAGGCTGAGAGCTGAGGATCTTGGTTTGAAGCCAGCCTGGGCAGAAAAGTCTGAAAGACTCCATCTGCAATTCATCAGCCAAAAGCCAGGCTGGAGGGGTGATTCACCTGGAGCAGTGCTAACCAAGCAAGCATGAGGCCCTGAGTTCAAACCCCAGCACTGGCCTATACAGCCCAATGCAATACAATACAAAGAATACAACACGATGAGTGATATCGATCAAGAAGCACGGTACTTACAAATTGATTGTTGAATGGTGGTAACCACCTTGTACAAATTACTTAAAGATGAATAAAAACAGGAGAAAAAAAACAGATTCATCAACTATGTAAACATGGCGGCGGTGGAGCTCTGGCTCAAGTGGTAGGGTACTAGCCTTGGGCAAAAACAAAGCTAAGTAAGTGGCTGGCACCAGTGGCTCACGCCTGTCATCCTAGCTACTCAGGAGGCTGAGATCTAAGGATCAGAGTTCAAAGCCAGCCAGGGCAGGAAAGTCCGTGAGACTCTTCTCTCCAATAAACTACTAGAAAATCCAAAGTGGCGCTGTGGCTCAAGTGATAGAGTGCTAGCCTTGAGTACCCAGAAGAGCTGAGGGACAGCGCCCAGGCCTAGAGTTCAAGCCCCACGACTGACCAAAAACAAAGCAAAACAAAAAACAAAATAAGTTACTACAACCTAGGCCTTTATTTCAAGACCCAGGGCTAGCACACCACACACATTCTCTCTCTCTCTCTCCCTCTCTTCTCTCTCTCTCTTTCTCTCTCTCCTCCTCTTCCTACTTCTCCCCCTCCTCTTCCCTTCCTCTTCTTCTCTCTTCCTCTCTCCCTCCCTCCCTCTCTTTCTCTTTCTCTCTCTCTCATACACACACACACACACAATATAGAACTGATTTAGCAAGTGTCAAATTATGTTATCTTAAGTGATCAGCAAATACTTTCTCTCTTCAAGGTCCCTGTCTGGTCCATTAATCATGGCGATGGTTAGACACTGGGAGATTAACAGGAGGGGCAGTGACGTCATGTCTGAGCTGTGGGTGGCTCCAGGGATTGGGGAGGGGGGAGGGGGGAGGCAGGCGGCGGGGCCTCACCTTGAACTTCTTGCCGCCCATGGTCTGCATCTCGCACTCCTTGCCGATGGTGAACTTGTTGGTCATGATGTGACCCCCGGAGTAGTACTGGGACCAGGTGAAGTCCTGGCCATCCTGCTGCACCTCCGTGGTGATCTTGAAGTTGCGGCCCTTTTCGATCACGTCGCTGGGAAGACCTGGGCCCAAGGACAAGCAGACAGGCCACATAAGAAAAAAACAGCTGAGCCAGGTGACAAGTGGCTCACGCTTGTCATCCTAGCTACTCTGGAGGCTGAGATCTGAGGATTGTGGTTCAAAGCCAGCCTGGGCAGAAAAATCCCTGTGAGACTCTTTTTTTTTTTTGTCATTGGTCCTGGGTCTTGAACTCTGGGCCTGGGTGCTGTCCTTGAGCCTCTTTTGCTCAAGGCTAGCACTCTACCACTTGAGCCACAGCACCATGTCCAGCCTTTTCTGCTTATATGGTGCTGAGGAATGGAACCCAGGGCCTCGTGCATGCAAGGCAAGCACTCTACCACTGAGCCACCTTCCCAGCCCGCTGTGAGACTCTTATCTCCAATAAACTACTCAAAACAAAGCCGAAGTGGTGCTGTGGCTCAAGTGGTAGAGCACTAGCCTTGAACACGAGGAGGCTCAGGGGACAGCGCCCAAGCCCCAGATTTCAAACCCCAAGAGTAGCAAAAAATGAGTCAGAAATGGACCTGTGGCTTAACTGGTAGAATTCCAGCTTTGAGTGAAAAACTAAGGGACAATGCCCAGGCCCTGAGTTCAAGCTCCAGTACTCTGGCCCATACACACACACACACACACACCCCTCAAGCCTTGCACTTGGGCTTTTGTGTGTGTGTGTGTGCCTGTAACAGATAGATAGATAGATAGATAGATAGATAGATAGATAGATAGATAGATAGATAGATAGAGATAGATCCATCCATCCATCTACCTAGGGAAAGGACAGAGTAGTTGCTCGATAGATGTGACTGGATGAATGAATGAATGAATGAATGCAGTCCTGGCTCTCTCTCTCCTGGCCGTCCAGTCCCAGGGCAGGCAGCTCACTCACCCAGGCGCTTCATGAATTCGTCATAGTTCTTCTCACTCTCCACCTCAAACTTTCCGTTGAAGGCCATGCTGCCGGGAAAGCGGAGCCAGAGCTGTCCCCCACAGACGGCGGGTGTGCCAGGGGTCTGAAGAGCCAGCTTATAAGTGCTGCCTGAGTCACCCCACTTCTCCTTCCTCCCCCGGGGGAAGAAGGGGCGCTGGCGATTTACGACATGGGCAGGACTGGAGGGGCAGAACCTTGGGGTTATTCACCCTGGGGGAGAAGCACCTACTTCCTGCCCCTCCCTGCCCTGTCCTTGGCCCTCCCCTCCCCCCATTTCACACACACACACACACACACACACACACACACACACCGTTCATCAAACACGGCACCTCAATGCACAACAAAGAAATACACACGCTTGGAAAAGTGGCACCCTAGCAGCGTGGTCCTTGATCACTCTGGGTTTCTCTCTAGACTTTTTGAAGTAGACATATGTCTTCTTCTTTTATTAGTGTGCATTAGTTATGCAGAGGGGGATTTCTCTGCTACAGTGACACAGTTTACAATGTATTCTAATTCCATTTTTTCTACTTATATACGTGTGATTATGGGGAGGGGGGCAGGGACATAGCTCATTAGCAGAGCCCTTCCTTACCATACTCCAGGTCTCCCCTGCAGTTTGATCCCCAGCACCACAAGAAATAAAAAAAAGAAGAGGTTATATATGGGCTGGGGACACGGCTCAAGTGGTAGAGCACCTGCCTAGCAAGTATAAAGCTCTGAGTTCAAATCTTAGTGAATCAGAAAGAGAGAGAGAGAGAGAGGCATATAATCAGATCAGTGTGTGTGTGTGTGTGTGTGTGTGTGTGTGTGTGTGCACATGCTCACCCCAAAACTAGGGATTGAACTCAGGGCCAGGGTGCTGTCCCTTGGCTTTTTCACTCAAGGCTAGCACTCTACCACTTGAGCTACTTACTTTCAGCTTTTTAATGGTTAATTGGAGGTAAGAATCTGTTAGCTAGGCACCCATTGCTCAGGTCTATAATCCTAGCTACTCAGGAGGCTAAGATCTGAGGATCATGATTTGAAGCCAGCCCGGGCAGGGAAGTCCAGGAGATTCTTATCTCCAATTTATCATCAGAAAACAGAAGTGCTGTTATGGCTCAAAGTGGTAGAGCACGAGGCTTGAGCAAAAGAGTTTAGGGACAATGCCCAGGCCCCAAGTTCAAGCTCCATGACTGACAAAAAAGAAAGAAAAAGAAAGGAAGGAAGGAAGGAAGGAAGGAAGGAAGGAAGGAAG
>NW_012267328.1:6044658-6073881 GCF_000151885.1 Dipodomys ordii
CCCAGGGCCTCATGCTTGTAAGGCAAGCACTCTACCGCTGAGCTACCTTCCCAGCCCCCTTTTTTTTTTGTCAGTCATGGGGCCTGGACTCTGGGCCTGGGCATCGTCCCTCAGCTCTTCAGCTCAAGGTTAGTGCTCTACCACTTGAGCCACAGTGCCACTTCCAGCTTTTTCTGCTTATGTGGTACTGAGGAATCGAACCCAGGGCCTCATGCATGCGAGGCAAGCACTCTACCACTGAGCCACCTTCCCAGCCCCTTGCTGCATGTTATTGTATATTTGCTTCCTGATTTTTTTATTGTGAAAATATCATACAGAGGGGTTACAATTATATGGACAAGATAATGAGTACATTTCTTATCAAGCATTGTTGCCTCCTCTTTTGTTTCCCCTTCCCATCCCTTCCCATCTCTGCCCCCCCCTTGCATCCTAATTTACTTATCTATTTCTGTATTTTATTTTCACCAGTACAGGGGCTTGAACTCAAGGCCTTTGGCTCTTATCTTTTTTGCTCAACGCCAGAGCTCTACCACTTGAGTCACCCATTTGGGGTCTTTAGGTTGTTTCCAATCTTTTTGTATTGTTACATAACTCTGACAATTTTTTATGCCAGTCCTGGACCTTGGACTCTGGGCATGGGCATTGTCCCTGAGCTTTTGTGCTCAAGGCTGGTACTCTACTTAGACCAAAGCTCCACTTCTGGCTTTTTGTGGTTCATTAGAGATAAGAGTCTCATGGACTTTCCTGTCCCAACTGGCTCTGAACCTCAATCCACAGATTTCAGCCTGAGCAGCTAGAATCCTAGCTGCTGTGTGAGCTGTGGGCGTCCATGACAGGTTGATTTGCTTTACATTAAGATTAAAACCTAGGCTTGTTGGCTATTTGGAAATTTTTTGAGCGGGGGTGTCAGTTTGTAAAAGGCTGGGTAATTTTTATTTGTTAACTTTTTTGTTGGTCCTGGGGCTTGAAACTCAGGGCCTGGGCACTGTCCCTAAGCTTCTTTTGCTCAAGACTAGCACTCTACCACTTGAGCCACAGCACCACTTCCAGCTTTTTCTGTGAATGTGGTACTGAGGAATGGAACCCAGGGCTTCATGCATGCTAAGCAAGCACTCTACCACTGAGCCCCCTTCCCAGTCCATATTGCCTTTCTTTTTTTTTTATTTTATTTATTTTTTTGAGGGGGGGTCCGGTCGTGGGACCTGAACTCTGGGCCGGGGCACTGTCCCTCAGCTCTTCAGCTCAAGGCTAGCGCTCTACCACTTGAGCCACAGCGCCACTTCCGGGTTTTTTCTTTTTGCTTATGTGGTGCTGAGGAATGAGGAATCGAACCTAGGGCCTCAGGCATGCAAGGCAAGCGCTCTACCACCGAGCCACCTTCCCAGCCCATATTGCCTTTCTTAAAGGCAATCAAGTGATAGACTAAAAAATATATAAGGGCTGGGAAGGTGGCTCAGTGGGAGAGCGCTTGTCTTGCATGCTCAAGGCCCTGGGTTCGATCCCTTGGCACCACATAAGCAAAAAGAAAAAAGCCAGAAGTGGCGCTGTGGTTCAAGTGGTAGAGTGCTAGCCTTGGGCTGAAGAGCTGAGGGACAGCGCCCAGGCCCAGAGTTCAGGCCCCACGACCGGACCAAAAAAAAAACTGGAAGTGGTGCTGTGGCTCAAGTGGTAGAACCTTAGCCTTGAGCACAAAGAGGCTTGGGGACAGGACCCAGACGCTTAGTTCAAGCCCCACAGTGGACAAAAAAGAAAAAGGAAATAAAGTCAGTAGGAGCCCTGGCAGGATTTCCCTTCTCCACAACAACCATGCCGCTGGCCACAGTGACGAATGTTATCCTGTGTGTGTTCTGTATTGGCTTCTCCAGCGGGGCTAATTGGCCAAGGTCATTGTCAAGGTCAGGATGGAAGTGGAGGAATAGTAATAACACTGACTTAGTGGCAGCCCCTCTCCACCCTCCACACACCCATGCAGGGGTCCTTCCCTCTTTTCCTGGGGTGTTGAACACCCGCTGAGATTCTTCCCGGGAAGGCAAATGAACTCAAATTCGTCATCGGTGTCACAGTGAGCTTTTATGGGGCCATTGAACTCCAGAACAACTGTATCCCAGGGGAGATAAGAGCAGCCTCAAGGCTATTCCACTTCGGGCACCCCAATTTCCCAGCTGGACTCTGCCTCTTGTTCTAAACAGACGCCATGATCCTGAGAGGAAAATCTAGGGAAGGAAGTGAAGAATCAGGAATTGGGGCCTCTGTCAGAGGGGGAATTTGGAGCACTGGGCCTGGGCGCTGTCCCTCAGCTCTTCAGCTCAAGGCTAGAGCTCTAACACTTGAGCCACAGCGCCACTTCTGGTTTTCTGGTGGTTAATTAAATATGAGTCTCATGGACTTTCCTGTCCAAGCTGGCTTTGAACCATGATCTTCAGATCTCAGCCTTCTGAGTAGATAGGATTACAGGTGTGAGCCACCAGCACCCAGATACCCCAGGGGCTTTCTGGATCTTGTATTCAGCAAGAGAACCAGCAGCATTGGGGATTCCTTGCATTCTTTTCTTTTCTTTTTTTGCCGGTCGTGGACTTGAACTCTGGGCCTAGGCGCTGTCCCTCAGCTTTTCAGCTCAAGGTGAGTGCTCTACCACTTGAGCCACAGCGCAACTTCCGGCTTTTTCTGTTTATGTGGTGCTGAGGAATTGAACCCAGGGCCTCATGCATGCAAGGCAAGCGCTCTACCACTGAGCCACCTTCCCAGCCCCTGCATTCTTGCCACTTCCGGCTTTTTTTCTTTTTGCTTATGTGGTGCTGGGGAATCGAACCCAGGGCCTCATGCATGCAAGGCAAGTGCTCTACCACTGAGCCACCTTCCCAGCCCTGCCCCAGCTGGCTTTAAACCCAGATCCTCAAATCTCAGCCTCGTGAGTTACAGGTATGAACCACAGCACCCAGCTCAAGCATTATGTATGCTTCATCAGTCTGTCCTCAATTGAGGACCTACAAGGTTACTGGACTCGATCCAAAGGAACCTTGAATACAAGCTGGGCGCCTATAATCCTAGCTGCTCTGGAGGCTGAGATATATGAGGATTGAACTTTTGTTGTGGGGCTGCTCAAAGCCAGCACTCTACCACAAGAGCCACAGTGCCACTTCCTGTTTTCTGGTGGTTTATTGAAGAGTCTCCCATGGGCTTTCCCACCCGGTCTGGCTTTGAACCACAATCCTCAGATCTCAGCCTCCTGAGTAGCTAGTGGCATGAGCCACTGGCCACAGGCTGAGAATTGAAGTTTGAAGCAGAAAAGTCCATGGGACCCTTATCTCCAATTAGCCACCCAAAACAGCTAGAAGTTGTGACTCAAGTGGTAGAGCACTAGCCTTGAGCACAGAACCTTAGAATAGTGCCCAGGCCATGAGTTCAAGCCCTGGTACTGGCGGAGGCACAAACACAGACAGAAGGATGATGCATGGTTACTAGCAAATATGGGTTCTCACAGTGATTTCTTAGCTCCTCAGGACTGAAAAATGAGACTGACCACTTCCAAGTCTGCAGGTGTTGATTGGAGCTATACCCAAGAAGGAGGTGGAGCCTGAGCTAAGGAGGCGGAGCCCGAGCCCAGGAGGCGGAGCCTGAGCCCAGGAGCCACGGATCACTATACCCAAGCAACTTCAACTCAGACTGAAAACATTGCTTCAGGCCAAAGTCAGATGTCAGACGGTCTTCCTACCATGCATGCAATTACACATCACCACTCTCTTGTCCCTGGCTAATCGTGACTAATTCCTGTGGCCAGCCAAGGAGAATTAGCCCTAATGAATTCCTAATGAACTCATTTGGTGGTAATGTGGTGTGCAGTTCTGCAGCACACTCTTATAGAATGGAGTCTTATTACGTGTCTGATTATTGGGGACTACTATTGCTCTAAACTCGTAAGCAAGAGAAAAGTAATTACAGGCAGTAGGCGGTGAAGTTATGGATAGTTTCTGAGGAGGTGGGGGGGGATAGGGCGGGTGGAGATGGAGGGGTGGGGGGATAAGGGGGTGGCCTTTCCAGCCTGCTTTTAGAATAACAGCTCTGTGAGCATGATTGAGCTATGCAGGTTTCTGAGCTGAGCACAGAGTGTATTCATGAGCTTTATATGCTTCATGATAGAGCTGTGTAAGCTCCTATGTGTTGGGATTGTGTGTGTGTGTGTGTGTGCATGCCTGTGCGCGCACTTGCGCATCAGTACTGGGGCTTAAAGTCAGGACCTGGGCGCTGTCTCTTAGCTTTTCGGCTCAAGGCTGCCACTCTACCACTTGAGTCAGAGCTCCACTTCCAGCTTGTTGGTGGTTAATTGGAGATAAGAGTCTCATGGTCAGGTGCTGGTAGCTCACGCCTGTGATCCTAGCTACTCAGGAGGCTGAGATCTGAGGATCACAGTTCAAAGCCAGCCTGCACAGAAAAGTCCTCATGAGACTCTCATTTTCAATAAACTACTCAAAAAAGCTGGAGGCAGTGCTGTGGTTCAAGTGGTAGAGCGCTAGCCTTGAGCACAAAAGAGGCTCAGGGACAGCACCCACGCCCTGAGTTCAAGCCCCAGGACTGATTAAAAAAAAAAATAGTCTCACAAACTTTCCTACCCAGGCTGGCTTTAAACCTGGGTCATCAGATCTCAGCCTCCTTGAGTAGTTTGGATTACAGGCTTGAGCCACCAGGGCTGGATTTGTGCTGGGATTTTTAAGGGCCATGGAAAGCTGGCCCTGTCTCCATCTGGTCTACCCCACTTGTCTGTGGCTGCGGCCCTGAGTTCTTTCACCTGGGAGGAGATGCTGTTCCAGGTTGAAAGGCGACCCGGAAGCAGTCACAGATAGATTATCTCATCTGATTATCCTCAGATCCTAATCACTGCCACGAAAGCCGTTGGTAGATAAGGAGGCTGGGGCGTGCTGGGGTGAAGTGGCAGAGTTCCCCAGGACACTGGGTACCAGGGCTGGGACAGAATCCATTCTTCCTGGCGCCCAGGTGAACCCTCTGTGCGGCTCACCTGTCCTTGACTGCCTGCTTTCCTGATGCACCTGCCACTCCACCTCCACGTGAGGCCATTTCTATCACCCACTTCCTGTGCCTGACTCGCATGGCAGAGTGCTGTGTTCTATTGCTGGAACAAAGCAGCAGGGAGCGAAGCGGGAGAAGTTAACAAGCAAAGGAGTTCCAGCTCATAGCTTGGGAGGCTAAACATTCAGATAGCTTGGTTGCAGCCCCTGCAGGCTCCCTCTCCCAGTTACCCCATCTTTTATGGCCATCATCATGATGGAGACGGAGACACGTCGTAACACCGGAGCTCAGAACCAGGAGTGCCTGCCATCCCAGCACTCCAGAGGCTGAGGAAGGAGGATCCAAGTTTGAGGTCAGTCTAAGCCACAGAGCAAGACCCTAGCTCAAGAAAAGTGAGTGAAGCCGGGTGTCCCTGGCATCGATGGCTCACACCTGTAATCCTAGCTACTCAGGAGGCTCAGATCTGAGGATCCTGGTTCAAAAGCAGACAGCCGGGGCAGGAAAGTCCAGGAGATTCTTATCCCCATAAACCACCAGAAAACCAGAAGTAGAGCTGTGGCTCAAAGTGGTAGAGTGCTAGCCTTGAGCAAAAAGAGCTCTGGGACAGCACCTAGGCCCTGAGTTCAAGCCCTATTAGACAGGAATCCAGAGAACTTCCAGGGTCAGTTTTCCTGTCAGAACAACCACCTATCAGAAGAATTCACTGAGAACTGCTTGCTTATTCATGCAAGGCAGTGCCCATTCTCAGCTGTGGTTTTCTTTCTTTTTTTGGCCAGTCCTGGGGCTTGAACTCAGGGCCTGGGCACTGTCTCTGAGCTTCTTTTGCTCAAGGCTAGCACTCTACCACTTGAGCCACAGCGCCACTTCCAGCTTTTTCTGCTTAGGTGGTGCTGAGGAATGGAACCCAGGGCCTTAAGCATGCTAGACAAGCGCTCTACCACTGAGCCACCTTCCCGGCCCTCAGCTGTGGCTTTCTTTGTATGGTTCTGGATCTGCTGGAGCCCAAGTGTGTGGCAGAGCTACTTTATGGAGAGGGGGGCCCTGGGACAGACAAGGAGGAAGCCAGGAAGGAGGAGGGAGGGAGGGAGAGAGAAGGGGGAGAAGTGGGGAAAGAGAGAGGAAACTCCAACAATAAATAAAGTTGTGTCACGTGACCGTGACTGAAATTCCAGAGTGGGGAGCTGGGCATGCTCATCCTGTACAGAGTCACAGGGTTCTTAACCTGGAGGGGGAAGAGAGGGAAAAATCTAGAACAATGGGAGGAGGGAGGGAGGCCTTAATCTGATCAAAATACCAAACATGCCTTCGAGAGATACAATGACAACGAATTTCCTCCATATACTTAATAGGCACTAGGGAAAAAGTCAACCTGTTACACTGTTTTTTTTTTTTTTTTTTTGTAAACTCTGGCTTATAGTTTTCCTAAATGATCTACACAGTGCAGAAGGATTTGTCCAAATATCTTACATAAAATATCTAAGTACCGAAGCAAGCCTCCTTAAGTCTTAGTTAAAGGAATGATGATGTAATGATAGGCTGGATCAAGAAATGACTTTCACCAGCGTAAATCATGTTTAGGAAGAGAAAGTGATTCATAAACTTGATCTTGCATGGGGGTCTGTGTCATCTTGTCATGAATTAAGCCTTAAGGAAACCGGAGTTTTTCTTTTCCTTTTCTTTCTTTCTTTTTTTTTTTTTGGGGGGGGGCCCAGTCGTGGGGCCTGAACTCTGGGCCTGGGCGCTGTCCCTCAGCTCTTCAGCTCAAGGCTAGCACATAGCGCCACTTCCGGCTTTTTATCTTTTTGCTTATGTGGTGCTGGGGAATTGAACCCAGGGCCTCAGGCATGCAAGGCAAGCGCTCTACCACTGAGCCACCTTCCCAGCCCCGAAACCGGAGTTTTTCTATTGAAACAGATGTCCTTAAGTGTCTCACATCTGTAATCCTAGCTACTCAGGAGTCTGAGATCTGAGGATCAAGGTTCAAAGCCAGCCCAGGAAGAAAAGTCTGGGAGGCTCTTATTTCCAAGGAGCCACCAAAAAGCTGAAGTGGAGCTGTGGCTCAAGTGGTAGAATACTAGCCTTGAGTAAGAAAAGCTAAGGGAAGGCTGGGAAGGTGGCTCAGTAGTAGAGTGCTTGTCTGGCATGCATGAGGCCCTGGGTTCAATTCCTCAGCACCACATAAGCAGAAAAAGCCAGAAGTGGCTCTGTGGCTCAAGTGGTAGAGTACTCGCCTTGAGCTAAAATGCTGAGGGACAGTGCCCAGATCCAGAATCCAAGCCCTACAACTGACAAAAAAGAAAAGAAAAGGAAAGAAAAATAAAGGAGAGCTAGCCGGGCGCTGATGGCTCACGCCTGTCATCCTAGCTTCTCAGGATGCTGAGATCTGAGGATCACGGTTCAAAGCCAGCCCAGGCAGGAAAGTCCATGAGGCTCTTATCTCCAATAAACCACTAGAAAACCAGAAGTGTCTCTGTGGCTCAAAGTGGTGGAGCGCTCACCTTAGCAAAAAGAGCTCAGGGACAGCGCCCAGGCCCTGAGTTCAAGCCCTGAGATAGAAGACAAAAAACAACAGCGCTGTGGGTAGGTACATCATGTCAGTCCGGGCACCCAGCCTTGGCTAAGCAGGGAGAGGAGCAGAAGGAAGCCTCTCTACAATGGGCATGTCTCCAAGACTGCTGGGAGACTGGATGGAATGAAGAAGGGGCAAGGCTGGCAGGGGGCAAGGTCAAGGAACAGAGATACGTCCCTGCAGTTTTGTTATAATAAAAACTTGGAAGCTAAGGAGGCAGGCTTACTGTCGGCCTGCATGAAATGTAGGGTGCAGGGGGTGCAATGGATAAGGGGAAGGCGTAAGGTATATTAAATAGGTAGATTTCACTAGGTATCCGATGAACAGAGCACCATGCGCTATTCAGGCAGGAAAAGAAGTTTATTTACTGAACTGCTGCCCCAGCCACGCATGGTGGAGAGGCCTGGTTGAATCTAGGCCAGGGACAGGAAGAGGTGTGGCCAGGTGGAAAGATGTGGCCACACTGGAACTGGATGTGACCTCAGGATCTGGGACCCTGGACCAGAGGTGGCCCAGGATGTGACCTAGCAGGAGGGGAAGGTGACTGCTTCCAGGTCTGCCAGTTACCTAGGTAACAGATACTGGGCAGAAACTTAGCCAAGAGGGAGGGAGGTGTCCCTGTTCAGACCTGACAGAAGGGAAAGGGGAAAAGGGGTGGCAAGAGAAAGGGAAAAAAAAGGGCGGATCTAATGATGGAGACTGGGTTATAGGGAGGGGAGGAGGTGTGGCCCAGGATGACTGGCGTCTGCTCAGGTGCTGGGCAGGGTCTTCTAGGGAAGGGGCCATTTTTCCCAGGCGGAGCTAACAGGGTGGGATTGTGGAGCCCCTCCCTCTGCCTGGACCATCATGGCTCCCAGGCTGGCTTGGGATCCAGGTCACCCTGTCAGCTAAACTCCCTGCGATGTCTGTCCTCAAGGCAAACCCCAGCCCTGGGTTTGCTGCTGGAGATGAAGGAGAGTTGCTGAGTAGTGAGAGGGAAACTGAGGAATGAGAGAAAGCCAGAGACAGAAAGTGAGATGAGGCCTGGAGTGCCCTCTAGTGGCAGACTTCACAAAGGCTGGGCCTGGAAGGGCCGGAAGTAGCTAGCCCAGGGCACCGGTCCCTTCCTCTCCCTGCCCAGGCAGTGGTCTCTAGGGATGGACAGATGATCGCCTACTCCCGGGAGTGTCCCTGCTCTCTGGGGAGCTAGCCTAGTAATGGTGAAAATGTGACTCCCATGAAGACAGCCACACAGGTCCCCCAGGAGCTGAGATGTCTCTCACTGCAGGGAAGGTGGAAGAAGTTCCGTCCCTCCCCACGTCCTTGATGTGGGACAGCCTTGCAGAGGACTTTCCAAGGTCATCCCAGACAGCACCTGCTCCTGTTCAGAGCTACATTGTAAGGCAAGGCCAGCCTAGGTTTTGGAGCAAGATGTTGTCTCTAAATAACTAGAAGAATATATACGAGGAGCCAGGCACTGTGGCTTATACCTGTAATCCTAGCTACAAAAGAGGCTGAGCGCTGAGGATCAGGATTTGAAGCCAGCCGGGGTAGGAAAGTGCATGACTCTTTATCTCTAATGAATCGCCAGAAACCTGGAACTGAAACTGTGGGCTCGAAGTTGTGTAGCTCTAGCCTTGAGCAAAAAGAGCCCAGGGACAATGTCTACTTTTAGCCCCCTGACCCACAATAAACAAATAAACATACAGAGGGAGTCTAGGGGCTTCTATCTGTAAAGTTCAAAGCAAGACCCTGTAGCGAATTCCACAAAACTCCCAGCTCCAGTGACCCAGCAAAAACCAGGGCTGGATGCATGGTTCAAGTGGCAGAGGGCCAGCAAAAAACTAGCAAGCAACAACAATGTAATGACAATGATAATGATAATCATGGGGTTTAAGAGGCCGATTAGGGGTTGATTGTTCAATGGATCCATCCAAAGCATTGTGGAACATACATGCATATTTTTCAGTGAGAACGAGGCACACACTGTTTGCTAATGCCAGGTATATTTGAGGGGATTATTTGCAGGCAATTCCCTAATGCTGAAGGATGAGACCAGCAGGGAGCTTCAGCAGATGCCAGGCTGCACAGGAGCGGAGTGGGGAGAGAAAAGGCCAGAGGCATTGGGGTGAAGGAGGGGGCCCGAGAACATGGATGGCCTGGGCTTTGGATTTGGCCCTGAGGACCGTGGCAGCCACTGGATGGAGGTGGTGCCATCTGATTTGCATTTTTACTAGATCCTTCCATCTGTTTGGGGAATGGAGGCCAGGAAGAGGAAGCCTGAAAGCAGGGCCCAGGGTGGAGGAAGTGGAGCCTGAGCCTCTGTGGGCTGAAGGATTTTAGATCAGCTGCTGGGGACTGAGTGTGAGAGGGTGGGCCAGCCTGGGGTTTTCCCCCCTTCCCCTCCACCCTCCACCCCTGCCAGCCTGGGCAGGAGAAGGAAGAGGAGGGAGAAAGGGCCCTGGAATCCATGGCTGGAGCCAGGCGAGATTCTCAGGACTAGGTCTTGGGTACATTCAGGAACTGGGGGGCTAAGTCAGGGCCCTGGGTGTTTTCAGCTTTGTGTAGCTTCTTTTTTTATTTTTATTTTTGCTTCTTTTTCTTCTCCTCTTCTTGCCTCCCCCCCCCCTCCGCCCCAGATAAGAATCTCACAGACTTTCCTGCTGAGGCTGGCTTTGAACCAGGATCCTCAGATCTCAGCCTCCTGAGTAGCTAGGATGACAGGTGTGAGCCACCGGCGCCTGGCTTCTTGCCTTTTTTATTGCTTCCTTCTTCAGCTCTCAACCTCTTTCTCTCTCTATTTCCCTCTGCTCTCTCTTCCCTTTCCAGCTCCTTCCCCTCCCCCCCCCTACATTTCTCTGCAGTCTTACCAGAAGGAAGCCTCTAGCTGAAGCGGGGGTGGGGGTGGGGGCTGTGAGGCGGGTGGTGACTCTGAGATCTCCACATTCCTCTCCACTCTGCAGTGAGAAAGGCCATTTTGCCTCCTTTAGAACCAGTGACAGTTTCTGGAGTGTTGGTTATCAGGACTGAGAAAAAGGTCTGGCGTGGATGAGTAGGAACTAAAGATATAGCTAGACCTCAGGCACGCCCAAGACCACCTGGGGCGGAGGGGCAGTGGTCCCCCAGGCTGAGAGACCTTGCCTGGGCGCGGCAGCCCCTCCTCGGATGTGTGTCTGCTGTCACTGAACTCCGGCTGTCACTTGTGCTGTGACATCCACAGTATTATTCCATCCAAGGAGGCGGAGCTCGAGGGTCATACCATAAAGCCAGCGGTTTAGCTGGTCTCTAGCAAGAGGATGTCGTGGAGACACAGTTTCAAGTGGTGCCTTCCTAGGAATTCAGTGAGTTCAAGAGATAAGGAGAAGCTGCCGGGCTTGAAGGCGAAGGAGATAATAATCCTCCCCGCCTCACACAGCTCTCCTCACTCTCCAAAATCTCTTTTTTTTTTTCCAGTCATGGGGTTTGAACTCTGGGCCTGGGTGCTATCCCTAAGCTCTTCAGTTCAAGAACGGTCTGCCACTTGAGCCACAGCCCCACTTCCATTCCCCCCCCCTCTGGTGACTAATTGGAGATAAGAGTCTCACAGACTTTTCTCCCCGGGCTGGCTTTGAACCATGATCCTCAGATCTCAACCTCCTGAGTAGCTAGGATTACAAGCATGAGGCACCAGTACCCAGCTTTAAAGATATATATTTATATACCTGGGCATGGTGGCCCTACTACTTGAGCCACAGCACCACTGAGGAATCGAACCCAGGGCCTCATGCATGCAAGGCAAGCACTCTACCACTGAGCCACCTTCCCAGCCCCAGGACAATGCATTTTGATCAGTGACACCCTTTCCATCAAATGCCATCAAAGGGGACCAATTTGTTTTCCCCACCCAATGAAGAATTAAAAAGCAGGAAAAGTGAAGGACACCCAGCAAGTTTATGTGAAAGTGAAAGGGAAGGAGACTCTCCATCAGAAGAGGAACCCAGAGAGGAGACCCATGTCCAGGGTGGTTATTATAGTGGGGGCTTTGCCCTGATTGGTTGATGGCTTACCCATGTGCCATACAGGCTCTAGTCATTGGTCGAGTGGGCACCCAGGGCATGAAGGGAAGAACCCTGGGCATGATGGGAAAGCAGCATTTGAGCGGATGCCCAGGACATTATGGGAAGAAGCCTTTGCATTGAGTGGGGACGCACAGCATTGTGGGAAGAAGCAATTGAACAGGACTTTGAGGCACTAAGGGGACCAGAAGTGAGTGCCCTCCTGTCCTCCTGAGTGCTAGGATTACAGGTGTGAGCCACAGGTGCCCGACACCTGACTGGAGGCCTTCAGGCAATCTTGGGAAAGGAGGAGCTGCAGCTTAGGCCGGTGAAGGTGACACAGCAGCAGTTCAAGGGCGTGCTGGGCCTTACCACCAACCCTCAGGTTGCATGCACCTGTGAGTGAATGAATGAATGAGGTAGATCAGAAGCATGTGCACGGAGACTGATTTCCAGCTTCTGGTAGCTGGATGTCTTTTCTCCTCGCATGTCTGCACAGGAAGCAGGACCCACTATGTACCAGGTACTGTACCTAGTGATCTTTGCTGTGCAGGGCTGCCAGTGTGTGACCAGCCCAGCCATGGGGAGCAGCGGAAGGGGACCGAGGCGGGGTTGGGGGAAGCAGTGCATCTCAGAAAGTGGGAGAGCGGCTCTGCTGTGTTGAAACTGGCATGTCTGGCTGCCTGCCAGCCTTGGTTTCATCAATCACACAGCTGGGCATTGCCAGGCTGGGTCTCTGGAGGAAGGCAAGTCAGATTGGGCCGCAGGCTTTGGAGGGAATTGAAGCGCTAGTGAGGGCCAGAGGGAGGGCGGGAGGGAGGCCTAGGAAGATGGCTCAGCCTCAAGTCTGGATCAATTCCCTTCCGCTGAAGAGGAGCAGGGAGGAAACAGGAGCTGGGTTTCCACTGGGAAAAAATGAGGAAGGGAGGGAAGGAGAAGGGGCGGGGTGGTTGAGGCAGAGGTGGGGGTGGTGGGTCCCTATTGCAAGGAAAATCCAGTCTCCCCTGGTACCCAGCCAGCTAGGACTGACAGCTCTGGGGGATGGGGGAGGGGGGTATGAATCTGCGCAGGCGTAGTTGGCCTCAGAACTACGGGGAGAGGAGAATTGAGGTCCTTTGTTTTTCCCATCTCAGCATCTTTGGGGAACTTTCCCTAGAGACAGTCTGCTCAGAGTCAAAGGTGTCTGAGCTAGACTGCTCTGAGACCTTCTTCTAGTCCTGAGGAGCAAATTGGCAATGGTTGGCTTTTGTTTTCCTTTCGCTTTTCAATCTGCACGTTAAAACAAACAAAAAATTAGTTGCCTATATTTAAACAGAAATGGATTAAAGTTAAAAATTGAACTTCACTGGGCATGGTGTTACATGTCTGTAATCCCAACTACTCGGGAAGTAGAGTCATAAAGATCAAGCGTTCATCTTGGCACCAGTGGTACCTAACTACTCAGGAGCCTGACATCTAAGGATTGCAGTTTGAAGCCAGCCCAAGCAGGAAAGTCTCTGAGTCACTTTGCTCCAATTAACCTTCGAAAAATCCAGAAGTGGAGCTGTGGTCCATGTGGTAGGGTGATGTTAGCCTGGAGTAAAAAAAGCTCAGGGGCAGTGTTCAAGCTCTCAGTTCTCTGAGTTCAAGGCCCACGACTGGCACAAAATAAACACACAAACAAATCAAGAGGTTGAGGTGAACTTAGTGGCAAAACTCCTGAGACACTTCCTCAAAAAATCCAAACAAAAGCACTGTTGTGAGGCCGGGGTTTAATCCCCAGCACAAAACAAACAAACAACAAACAAGACAAAACAAACGAATTTCTGGCTTCTCTTCTCCAGCTGGCCTTCCTGCTGTCTTCCTGGAGCTCCAGGCAGATCCCACTCCAAGGTCTTTGTAGATTCTTTGTTTTACTGAGCTGTCCCTGCTAGGGGCTTTGAATTTTCCATCCCTCACCCATCCCAGAATTCCTCCAGGGAATAATGGGCCAAAGGTAGGTGCCAGTGGTTCAGGCCTGTAACTCTAGCTACTGAGAAGGCTGAAATCTGAGGATCAAGCTTGGTTCAAAGCCAGCCTGTGCAGAAAAAGTTCAGGCTCCAGTACCAGCCCCATCCGTACCCCCCCCCCAAAAAAAAGATGGGCAAGGATTTGAGTAGGGACCCATGAGTGACAACCTGGAGCTGAGACCTCTCCTGTTTTTACAGCTGTGTGTGACCTGGGCAGGCAACTGAAGAACCACTCTGATCGTCCTCAGATGAGGTAAGGAATACATGAATTACTGATCATGTACATTTAGCACCGTTCTGTGTGTGTTTACAGTAACTAATATTCAGGTAAATCTAAATATCCCAATTAATACACACATACACATACATCAGTGGCATAAACCAATACTGCTCAAGCTCTTAGGGGGGGCTCTGTGCTGACTTAGCCCTGGGTGGTTCTCGTTTGAGGTTTCTGTTGTGCCGGTGTCACCTGCAGCCTTTGGAAGATCTGGCTGGGACTGAACTCTTGAGATCCCTCAGGCATGAGTGGCCTTTGACCTCAGTGGTAGCTGGTAGCTCAGGTTCCACTGGTGGCTGGGAGGTAGTAAGTATTCCCCAGATGCAGGCCTGCTATGACCTGGCTTTGAAGTCAGGCACACTGCCAGGCTGTGGTGGCTCACGCCTATAATCCTAGATACCCAGGAGGCTGAACTATGGAGGATCGTGATTTGAAGCCAAAGTGGGGAGCGAGGGAAAGGGCGGAGATAAGTCCTACATAGGGCAGGAGATAAGCCCTACATATTCTATCTCTAATCAACCAGCAAAAAGCTGGACTAGAGGTATGGTTCAAGCAGTAAAGCAGCCATGAACAAGAAAGCCAAGTCTGAGGCCCTGTGTGTGAATTCCCCCTCTATCCCGTACCAGCACACCCACACCCACACAGCCACAGTCAATATCGCACCCACCACCCTTTATATTGATTTAACTCGTTGTAAACCTGCTCAGATCCAACAAGAGAGAACAGACTCCAAGCTTGTGAATAACTCTAGCACCAAGTTTTTAGTTTTAGTTTTTGGTTGATTTGGGGGGCATCTGGGCTGTTTCCACATCTCCTTGTGCATATTGGATATTCGGCCTTTGTCTGATATATTGCTGGCAAAGATCTTCTCCTTCTCCTAGACTGCTGGCTGTCTTTCTAGTTTAGTAACTATGTCCTTAGCTGAAGCTCAAGTTTTATTTGTTTATTTATTTATTATTTTTTGCCAGTCCTGGGGCTTGAACTCAGGGCCTGAGCACTGTCCCTGAGCTTCTTTTGCTCAAGGCTAGTGCTCTACCACCTGAGCCAGCTCTACTTCTGGCTTTTCCTGTTTATGTTGTACTGAGGAATTAAACCCAGAGCTTATGTATGCTAAGCAAGCACTCTACCACTGAGCCACCTTCCCAATTCTGCACCAAGTTTTAAAAGCAGGTTTTCTTCCCACCTCCTCCCCTCAGGACTCAATTATATCCTCTAGCAGTAACCACATAACACACACAAACACACATATACACACACTGAAATGAAGTTACAAATGCAAATATCCTCACTGTCTATGTTATCTAAACATGTCAGTGCAAAAACTCAATGGATTCAGATAACCTCTTTTTTTTGGGGGGGGGTGCCGTTCCCTGGGCTTGAACTCAGGGCCTAGGCACTATCTTTGAGGTTTATCTGCTCAAGGCTAGTGCTCTACCACTTGAGCCACAACTCTACTTTTTGGGTGTTTAATTGGACTCATGGACTTTTCCTGCCTGAGCTGGCTTTGAACCACCATCCTCAGATCTCAGTCTCCTGAGTAGCTAGGATTACAGGTGTGAGCCACCAGAGCCTGGCCAGATAACCTCTTCCGTTGGTTATTTGTATCTGACTCTTGCTAGTTGTGATCTACAATGAAATTCAGAAGTCAGACCTTCTAGACATGAAGCACATTTGCTTTCTGCATTCTTGCTAGCTGAATTCAGAATCCAAATAGACTCTAATTTTAAAAAAAATAAGAAAAATGATTGCTACACCAACACAAACACACATGGAGTGAGTATATAAGATATGCTGTTCATTACTTTGCCTTTCACTTGCATGATTAAGGATCATGGTTCAAAGTCAGTCCAGATCTAAGAGACATATCTCCAATTAGCTAGCAAAAAGCTGGAAGCAGAGATGTGGCTCAAATGGTAGAGCACCAGCCCTGAGTGAAAAAACTAAGGAGGGGCTGGGAAGGTGACTCAGTGGTAGAGTGCTTGCCTTGCATGCATGAGGCCTGGGTTCAATTCCTCAGTACCACATAAGCAGAAAATGCTGAAGTGGTGCTATGGCTCAAGTGGTAGAGCACTAACCTTGAACTGAAGAGCTGAGGGATGGTGCCCAAGCCCAGAATTCAGGCCCCACAACTGACAAAAAAAAAAAAAAAAGAAAAAAGAAAAAAAGAAAAAGCTAAGCAAAAGTGTGAGGCCCTGAGTTCAAGCCCTAGTACACACACATGCGCGCATGCACACACACACACACACACACACACGCAAATTCTCTCAGAGAGACTAGAGCTATTCTTGTCTTGGTTTTGAAGACCAGGAAACAGAAGCTCTCCAAGATAAAGTGACCTTTTGAGGCCATATTAACTGTGGGGATGGAATTCAAACTGGGTCTGCTCTGCTGTGCAGCTGATCTGAGTCTCTGGCTAGGTAGGCAGGCTGGGGACAGAGAGGCTGCGGAAGCTCCTAGATGACTTGTGAACCCTGGGTAATTGGGCTTGCACCTTATACCCTTCATCCCAGCCCATGCTTGAACATGAGAAGCTATAAGCCATCAGATCACTCCCAATGCCAGACTGACAAGGATTGAACTGAATGCTGGGAAGGACAGAGGTAAAGGTGCATGGGAATGTCACTTTTTTGCCCCAGTGACAGAAGATACGAGGGAAGCAGTTTACAAACAGTTCACATGCTTGTAACCCTAGCACTCAGGAGGCTGAGACAGGAGGATCGAGAGGGTGAGGTCAGCCTAGGTTACATAGGCCCTGTCTCTAAATAAAAGGGCACCAATGACTCAACGTCTGTAGAAATGTTAAGGTCAACCTTCCCTGCATAGAACTGGCAAAGAATGGGGTGCCGCGTCCCCCAGGAACTGAGCAGGTGCAGGGAGAGGAAACGCTACAGATGTCCTCCGTGGAGGATTCTTGAGTGAGAAAAGCCAGATCACAGTCCCAGACGGCAGCAGCCCGAAGACCCTTCGAAAGTGAGTGCATCCTGTCTTCTGTGCGTGACAGACAACTGCTTTTGGGGGGAATCCCATCCCGGGTCCAGCGGATGCTACATCTTGGGGAGCCTGGATAATCAGAGCAAGGGTCCTATGGCTGTAGGTTCTTGCTTGCTGCTTTTCCCACTGGGGGATGCTGGGTCCCGGCTGCCTCCCAGGTGGCTGTTTTAGGCTCCTCTCCAGGGCGCTCTGGGCTCTGGCCGCCTGCCAAGGCCACCACAGACTGCACATTCTCTCCCTGACACAGGCTCGGGGTGAATACATCCGGGGTATCTCAAGAGGCATGGGTGGGGGGAAGATTCTGAATCTTCCTCCAGAGTCTCCACCAGCCCTGGCTGCCGGCCACACACCAGAGGAGCAGCCAAAGCCTGGGAGCAGATCCACCAGCGGCAAGGGAGAGTTAACCAAACACAGCCTGCGGCTGGGAAGGCCAGCCTCTTCCTCTTTCCTTGCTCTTGCTCTCCCCCCCCCTCCCCCTTGCAATCAGCAGAGGTTCTGAGACTCTGAGCAGCTGAACTAGGTCTCAGGCACATTCCCAAATTCTTCCCTCATCAAATCTTTAGTTTTTCCTTTTTTTCACTTGGCTTTTTTACGCAAAGCTGGAGCTCTACCACTTGAGCCACAGCTTCACTTCTGGCTTTTGTTGTGGTGTTGTTTCTGGTGAGTTGGTGATGAGAGTCTCCCAGACTTTCCTGCCTGGCCTGGTTTCTTCTAACTTTGATCCTCAGATCTCAGCCTCCTGAGTAGCTAGGATTACAGGTGTGGTGAGCCTATGGGTATCAGGTGAATGCAGGAGTTTCGCTCTGGATTCTAGCTTTGGCTCTGACATCGACCAGTCATGTCTGTGCCTTGGATTTGGATGAGAACATAGCAAGGAATTATTTTAGGCTCTTCTGCTTTTGGAGGTCTCATCTACCTACAGCGTAACTGTAGCATGCATTGCTATCCCATTTTACAGAGGGACCAAGCAAAGCTCAGGAAGAAAAGCTGAGTCCAGCTCCCACAAGGAGCTTGACCACCCATCTACTGTGACTCAACATGGTGATTTCAAAGAACCCAGCACACTGACATTCTTCTTCTTGGCTGAAGAATTCTAGAAGATTCTAGATCGCTCCCACCACTGCCCCCCCCCCCGATTTCTGGAAGATTCTGGAATTTTTTTTTAAAGAATTCTGGAAGATTCTAGGATGTCTCAGATTCTAGCCTACTCAACTCTGTCTGGGTGGTTGCATTCCCTCCTGGCATCTCTGCCTGGCTACTATGTGTGTATTCTTCCAGCGAACCTAGACAACCAGAACTGCTCCCTGGTGACCGCACCCCATGTTCTAGCAAAGACATATTGGTCTAAAACCTTCATTTATTGTCTGGTGTTTTCCAGGCCCTGGAGATCGCAGCTCATCCTTGGACCTTCCAGCCGAGTCTCTTAGGCGGGTGGCTTCTCTGTAGTTACTCCCATAACTCACCAGAAGCGTTCAGTGTGGACACTTAGGTGGCCATTTGAATTCACAACATGTGGTGCCAGTCTCGAGTGACTCCAGATGCCATGTATTCTATGTTTATGGAGCACCAATGTGAGCAACAGCTCATAGCTCTCACTCCTGAGCCAGAATGGGTCCACACTGCTTTCTGGTGGAGAAAGGGAGACATAAAACTACCAGGAAGGGGCTGGGAAGGTGGCTCAGTAGTAGAGCACTTGCTTTGCATGCATGAAGCCCTGGGTTCGATTCCTCAGTGCTACATAAGCAGGGAAAAAAAAGCCGGAAGTGGCACTGTGGCTCAAGTGATAGAGCGCTAGCGTTGAGCAAAAGTGCCCAGGCCCCTGAGTTCAAGCCCCAGGACTCACAAGAAAACAAAAAAGCTCAGTGAGAGTGTGGGGTCCTGAGGTCATACCTCAGTACTCAGTACCTAGTACAAAAATAGAAGGACAGACAGACAGCTGGACAGAGGGAAAAATTGGGGCTGGGAGAGTGAGGTATGCATAATTCACAGTTCCAGGCAGTGGAGCCTGGCTGATCTTTATCTCTCTGGTTCTGGTTCTGAGAATTCATTATAGCAGTCATCATTTGAGGGGAGTGATCTGGTTCTCAGGGGACCTTTTCTCCTGCTCCAGGTGCGGCCTGACCTTCATAGGTAGCAGCCTTATTTGGGGGGGGGTGGGTCCTGCCTGACTGCTGTTCCTTAGGGGTAGTTTCAGTTCCTGTCATAAAGATGTTATCCCTCAGTCCTGTCCTTCCTGCTGCCCAACTACAGTTGCTGGAACTCAGAGAAAGGTATGCAGTGGAGGCAGGGTGCCAAGCTTTTTCCGTGCATGGAGTTAAATTGTCTCCCCCCACACCCCCCCATGAGGAATAGATGTTTTGTTTTTGTTTTTCAGCAAAAGCAGTTTCAAAGTGCCTGTTATACAAACAAATGAGAACATTATCAGCACATCTGACTTCATCTGTAATGTGTTAGGGATTCTGATTTTTTTTCCCCTTTACCCCCTGTCTGTAGGGTCTGAACTCTGGGCCTGGGCGCTGTCCCTCAGCTCTTCAGCTCAAGGCTAACAACTTGAGCCACATCGCCACTTCTGGCTTTTTCTGCTTCTGTGATGTGGAGGAATCAAACCCAGGGCCTCAAGCATGCAAGGAAAGCGCTGTACCACTGAGCCATCTTTACAGCCCTGGGCCTGGGTATTGTCCTTTAGCATTTTTGCCTGTCTAGTGCTTCACCATGTGAGCCACAGCTTCAATTTTGGCTTTTCGGTAGTTAATTGGAGATAAGTCTCACACAGGAGTTCCTGCCCAGGCTGACTTTGAACTGGAATTTTCATATCTTAGCTGAGTAGCTAGGATTACAGGCAGGAGCCATCAGCATCCATTGCAGTTTTGATTTGCATTTACATTATGGCTAATGATTTGAGCCTCTTTTCCTAGACTTGTTGGCTATTTGTACATCTCCATTTACAGCAGACTTCCAGTTTGGACAGGGGTCATTTCCTGAATTTTATTTTTATTTTTTCCAGTCCTGGGGGCTTGAACTCTGGGCCTGGCGCAGTCCCTTGGCTCTTCAGCTCAAGGCGAGAGCTCTACCACTTGAGCCACAGCGCCACTTCCGGTTTTCTGAGTGGTTAATTGGAGATAAGAGTTCTCACAGATAATCCTGTCTGGGCTGGCTTTGAACTGAGATCCTCAGATCTCAGCCTCCTGAGTAGCTAGGATGACAGGTGTGAGCCATGGGTACCCAGCTTCCCTGAGCTTCTTTTCCTCCAGGCTAGCACTCTACCACTTGAGCCACAGCGCCATTTCCGGCTTTTTCTGTGTATGTGGTGCTGAGGAATGGAACCCAGGGCTTCATGCATGCTAGGCAAACACTCTACCACTAAGCCACCTGGGCCCATTTTACTGAATTTTAATACCCACTTGGGGCTAGTAGACCTCAGTTGGACCCAGTCTACTAAACCGAAGAGAGATATCTTTACCATTCGTTTCCCAGAGCAGGTTTGTTTGTTTGCCTGGAAGTTGTGCCTGAGCTGCTTCTGCTCAAGGTTTGTGGCTTTCCCACTTGAGCCACAGCTTTACTTCTGGCTTTTTGGTAATTTATTGGAGCAAAGGGTCACAGGGACTTTCCTACCTGAGCTGGCTTCTAACTATAATCCTAGGATCTCAGTCTCCTTAGTAGCTAGGAGCTACTAAGGCTTGGGAGCTACCTGAGGCTGCCAGAGAGTCTTTAAATAAATAACCACAAGGACAGAAGTTATGAAAAGCATAGTTCAGATTCTCTGTACCCACCAAGGAATGCTTTTTATTCTCCTACCATTCTGGGCTCCCTATAAAGAGAAGACTGAGTGAATTCTGGGTGGGTCAGTCTTGGGATGCAGATTTTCTATTTAATCATTAGTTCCAGGAGGAAATTGCTCAAAGTCTTGCAAGAATGGAAAGCACAATGCCCAGAGATTCTGATACATCCTTTACTTAATCTTCCCAATGGCTTATGAGTAGAGTTCTCCCTTTTTTTTTTTTTTTTTGGACTCAGGGACTTGGCACCATCCCTGGGCTTTTTTTGCTCAAGGCTAGCACTTTACCACTTTGAGCCACAGCTCTACTTCCAGTTTTCTGGTGGTTCTTTGGAGATAAGAGTCTCACGGAGTTTCCCGCCTGGGCTGGCTTTGAACCATGATCCTCAGATCTCAGCCTCCTGCTCCTGAGTAGCTAGGATTACAAGGATGAGCCTTCAGCTCCCTGTTCAGGGTCTCTTTTTACAGTGCTTTCACAGATGGCTCAGGGAAAGTAACTTATCCAAAGTCACCCAGCAGAGAAATGGTTGGATTTATCTCAAGAAATCTAAAGCCACAACCTACACTAAAAAGTTATGGAGGTATACTTTATCACTAGTCTAGAATGCCTTTAGATGGGATGTTGCTCAAGAGTAGAAAGCTTGCTTAACATATGGAAGGCCCTGAGTTTGATTCCCAACACAGAGAAACACTGACTGGTAGTACACACACACACAACACACACACACACCTGTAATCCTAGTTATCTGGAGGTGAAATCTGAGGACTACAATCCAGGCCAGCCTGGGCAAGAAAGCCGGTGAGACTCTTATCTCCAATTAAGTACCAAAAAATCCAGAAATGGAGTTAGAGTCCAAGTAGTGGAGCACTAGCCTTAAGCATCAAAGCTCAGGAACAGTGTTAAGGCCCTGAGTTCAAGTCCCAGGACATACATAATTTCTCTCTCTCTCTCTTTCTCTCTCTCTCACACACACATACACACACACAGAATGGCACAATATTTTGGGGTGCTGGTGGCTCACATCTGTAATCCTCGCTACCCAGGGTGCTGAGCTGTGAGGATTACAGTTCCAAGTCAGCAAAATGCCAGAAGGGGAGGCATGGCTCAAGTGGTAGAAGCAAAATCCATGAGCAAAAGCTAAGCAAGAGCATGAGGCATGGAATTCAAGTACCAGTACCTGTACACAAAAAGGAAAAAGGAAACAGAAAACAAACAAAGAAGTAGATAGGCTCACCATGCCGGCCATACTTCCTGAGGTGGGGGAGGAGGTGGTCTCCATTAACTTTTTGCCTTAGCTGGCTTCAAACTACCATTCTTCTGATCCTGAGCTCTACAGTAGGTGGGTTCAGGAGTCACTTGACCAGGTTTGTCACTTTAAAAGGTAGTGACCGGGCTGGGAAGGTGGCTTCATAGTAGAATGCTTGCCTAACATGCATGAAGCCCTGGGTTCGATTCCTCAGTGCCACATACACAGAAAAAGCTGGAAGTGGCGCTGTGGCTCAAATGGTAGAGTGCTTGCCTTAGGTACAGAGAGGCTGGAGGACAGTGCCCAGGCCCTGAGTTCAAGCCCAGGACCAGCAAAAAAAAAAAAGAGGTGGATCATTAGGACTGATCATTTGGGCCCCCCACCCCCACCCCACCCCATGGTGATTAAGCCCAAGGAGAAACTGGACCCAGAATCAGGATCCTCCTCCAATCCTGCCTGGCTGTCCCTCTCCATGTTAGACAGATCCCTTCTCTAGAAATACAGCTGCGGGACTGGGAGGGGTGTGATTCCTGTCTAGTGTTGACCTTTCCATGGTGCCCAGCGGAGCTCCCGCCAGCCTCCCGGTGGCATACTGTGTAAATGCTCGAGTGTGCCAGCCTAGTGCCTTCCAGTGCGCCTGGTACTTCATTCCCCAGTGGGGGGAAAACTTCGGGGCGGCCTTGTAATGACTGAATATTGAACCAAAGCCACAGGGCTGTGGCTTCAGAAAGAAGTCACTATGGTGACCGGATTGAGAACCCTCGGGGGTCTCTTGCCTTTTCTTTCAGAACTCTGCCAGAATCCCCACTTAGTACAGGCTGCTGAGTTTAGTACCTCAAGGTCAAAGGAACAAAGGAAGTCTCCTGGGCTCCCTTCCTTGTCAGCATCCACAGGCGTGGGTCTGGAAGGCCAGGCTAGCCTCTGCTCCAGGGAAATGAGATTCATGAATCATTTAGAGTCCTTGAAAAGCTATTCTGGGAGCTTGCTCCTCTCCTTCTTCCAGCAAACCATCTCCAGCAGTGGATTGCCCAGCCAGAGAGTCCAAAGTTTGAGATGGTTTTATTACAGGGTTAATAGGACAACCCAAAAGCTGTTCTCCTTGTCTGAACTCAGGGCCTGGGTGCTGTCCCTGAGCTGTTTTGCTCAAGACTAGTGCTTTACCACTTGAGCCACAGTTCCGTTCCAGCTTTTTTTGTGGTTAATTGGAGAGGAGAATCTCATAGACTTTCTTGGGTGCTGTCCCTGAGCTGTTTTGCTCAAGACTAGTGCTTTACCACTTGAGCCACAGTTCCGTTCCAGCTTTTTTTGTGGTTAATTGGAGAGGAGAATCTCATAGACTTTCTTGCCAGGACTGGCTTTGAACCACATGATTTTAAGATCTCAGTATCCTGAGTAGTTAGGATTACAGGCGTGAGCCTTGATGCTAGCTATGAACAGGAGTCTTAGCACTTACTTGGAAGTTGTTTGTTTTTTGAAATCCTATCAGCATACTTACTGTTTCTAATTTTAATTTTGTTTATTTTTTTATGTGGTATCAAGGAATCGAACCCAGGGCCTCATGCATGCTAGGCAAGCACTCTACCACTGAGCCACATTACTAGCCCTTGTGTATTTACTTTCTTTTTCTTCTTTAACTTCCCCCCTCCTTTCTCTCTGTCCTTCCTCCTCCTCCTCCTTGACATTCAATGTTGGATAGGACAGGGCCTTCAAATCTCCTATCTATCACATGTGTTCTATCACATACCCAGGGCCTCATGAATGACAGGTAAGCTATATCAATGAACTATATCCGCAGCCAAGCATATGGACACTTCTCATAAGAATTTAAACTTATCCTAAGAAACCCATGTTCACTGCAGAGAATAAGCCAGACATAGTGGATCATACCTGTAATCCCAGGTACATGGCAGGTAGAGGTGGAGACAGGAGGATTGCTATACAAGACAGGTAGAACTGGACACAATTAATGGGACCCTAACTGAAAAAGAACTAAAGCAAAAAAGAGTCTGGACATGACTTCACCTCAGTGTGAAGCACAAGGCTCTGAGTTCAAAACACAGTCCTGACAAAACAAAGAAAAAGTAAAAAAAAAATTAGCATAACTGGAACATTTATATGGACAGGAAGAAAACTCAGTGATTCTACCACCTAGAAATAACCATTCACTTATGTAGTTATTTATTAACTGTATAATTTCTTTTTTTTGTACCAGTCCTGGGGTTTGAACTCAGGACCTGGGCACTATCCTGAGCTTTTTGTTCGGTCTGGCACTCTCTTACGCGGGCCACAGATCTAGCTTTTCAGTGGTTACTTGGATGTAAGAGTCTCATGGCTTTCCTGCCTGGGCTGGTTTTGAACTGTGATCTTCAGATCTCAGCCTCCTGAGTAGCTAAGATGACAGGTGTGAACCAACAGCATCTGACTTTGGGTATGCTTTTATATCGATACCAAGCGGTTTTTGTTGTTATGATTCTGTGCCATAATTTGAAGTCTAGTATTGTGATACTTCTAGCACTGTCCTTTTTACTAAGAACTGTTTTGCTATTTAGGATTTTTCATACCTCCATATGAATTTTTAGATTGATTTTCTAGTCCTGTGAGGAATAATGCTGCAATATTGATGGGTATTGAACTGAATCTGCAGATGGCTTTTGTCAAAAGTGGCCATTTCCGGGCGCTGGTGGCTCACGCCTGTAATCCTAGCTACTCAGGAGGCTGAGATCTGAGGAGCGCGGTTCAAAGCCAGCCCGGGCAGGAAAGACTCCTATCTCCAATAAACCACCAGAAAACCGGAAGTGGCACTGTAGCTCAAGTGGTAGAGCGCTTGCCTTGAGCTGAAGAGCTGAGGGACAGCGCCCAGGCCCAGAGTTCAAGCCCCATGACCAAAAAAAAAAAAAAAAAAAGTGGCCATTTCATATTAATTCTGCCAACCCATGTTTACGAGAGGTCTTTCCACCTTCTGGTGTCTTCTTCCCTTACACAGAAATTTGATCACAAGATACAGAGAAGCCACTTTTGTTGTTGTCACTCCTGGGATTTGAATTCAGGGCCTGGGCTCTGTCCCTGAACCTCTCTGTGCCCAGGGCTAGCACTCTACCACTTGAGCCACAGCTCCACTTTTGGCTTTTTCTGTGTATGTGGTACTGAGGAATTGAACCCAGGGCTTCATGCATGCCAGGCAAGCACTCTACCACTAAGCTATATGCCCAGCCCAAGAAGCCACATTTTGAGAGATGGAATTGGGAGCCTTTATTAGAAAGCTGGCGACTGCAAGCAGACACGTGTCCCCCCAAAATTTGCAGCCCCAAATATACTTAATACTGTTAGGAAACTGAGTCATGAGGGTAGTAAAAAAGAGCAGAAAAACAATCTCAACAAACCAGATCAACTCTAATGGAGAATTGAAGAGGGATGCCACGGTCAGGAGACACAAGGCATGGCACAAAATGGTGACAGAGGTGGTCGAGGCCTAAACAGGGTCCTGGTCGGGGGTGGAGGGAAGGTCATTGGGAGCTCTTGAGTATACAAAGCCTCTTGAGAGTTCAAGGTACAAGTCTGGCAGGTCCAATAACCTATTGTCTAAGTCCCCACCCTTGCCTCTTGGAATTCAGGCTTGCCTCTTGGAATTTCCCTATTGCCTGGGGGACATCACCTCTAAGAGTTAATGGAAATTGTCTATCATTGCCACATTGCCAAGATGGTACCAGTATACATATTTCACTGTAA
The DNA here is from genome assembly GCF_000151885.1 of Dipodomys ordii. Classification (NCBI taxonomy): domain Eukaryota; kingdom Metazoa; phylum Chordata; class Mammalia; order Rodentia; family Heteromyidae; genus Dipodomys; species Dipodomys ordii. Next base: position 6,070,267 of record NW_012267328.1, read on the forward strand.
TTTCTTCAAGGTGTGTGTGTGTGTGTGTTGATTCTGGTGTTTGAACTCGGGACCTGGGTGCTGTCCTTAAGCCTTTTTGCTCAAGGCTAGTACCCTACCACTTGAGCCACAGTTCCACTTAGAGCTTTATTGGTAATTAATTAGAAATAAGTCTCATGGGGCATTTCTGCCTGGGCTGGCTTTGAACCATGATCCTCAGATCTCAGCCTCCTTAGTAGCTAGGATTACAGGTGTGAGCCACCAGTGCCTGGCAAGCTACTGAATGTGAGGCTTCATTTTATATTTTGCTATGTTTCTGTTTCTGCTTTTTTTTTTTGGCCAGGGCTGGAACTCAAAGCCTGGGTACTGTCCCTGAGCTTTTTTGTTCAAGGCTAGCACTCTACCACTTGAGTCACAGCTCCACTTCTGACCTTTCCTGTGTAAGTGGTACTGAGGAATCAAATCCGGGACTTCATGCATGCGAGGCAAGCACTCTACCACAAGCCATATTTGCAGCTCCTCCTCTCCCCCTTTTGTTTTGTCAGTCGTGGGGCCTGGGTGCTGTCCCTCAGCTCTTCAGCTCAAGGCTAGCGCCCTACCACTTGAACCACAGCGCCTCTTCCAGCTTTTTCTGTTTATGTGGTGCTGAGGCATCAAACCCAGGGCCTCATACATGCAAGGCAAGCACTCTACCCCTGAGCCACCTTCCCAGCCATCACCGCCCCCTTTTTTATTTAACTTCCTGAGAGGCCGTAACCAGAGAAATATAATACCAAAGGCATGTTCGAACATCTTTTTCCCTCTCTGTGAGCTCTGGTGTTTGGGTTTTTACTTAGTCTTTTTGACAAGTTTGATTATTGGGGTTGACCCCAATGAAACAACAAGATTGAGTTTCTGCACTGAAGTGCTAACAATTGAGGTACTCCGAACTGTAATTGAGGGTTTATATTATGTATATCTGTTATATAATTGAAAAACAAATACATCCTCCTGGGAGGTTGTTATTAAAAATGAGGTTGCACAATACATGTAAGATTGCTTATAAATGAGGAAATAGAGGTTAGGCGATTTGCATAAGATCATCCAGGACTCAGAGGCTGACTGGGGGTCAGGGGGAAGATGGGGGGGGGCAGATACAGACTCATTCATGTCAGTTTCCAGCCTCTAAAGCCCAGTGCCCTGTGAAACTTGAAACCTAAGTGTACTTGACTGTGAGGATTGGTTAGCAAAAAAAAAATGGATTTCTTATCCCTTCCAATGAGCTACCCACTCATCTATCCATCTACTCACCCACTCATACATCCACCCACCCACCCACCCACCCACCAGTCACAAGCCTTCAAGTATCCATCCAATCTACCCTTCAGTTAGCTATAGAAGCCATGTGGCTATTCATGACATAATATTGATTGTCTAGGTTAGGTGCATGGCTCAAGCGTTAAGAGTATTTGTTTAGCAAATACAAAGCCTTGAGTTCAAATCCTAGTGGACATAAATGTCAGGGTCTTCTCTGTGCCAATTTCAGGACAGGAGAGATCATGACTGTAAAAGTGACTAGGATATGAAAGCAAATGGAAAAGTCACATTCTCCACTCGATTTAAAGTCCCATAACGGTAGACTCCCTCCTCCCCCAACTGTTTTTTCCCCCTGAAATAGGAATTTGCTACTGTGGTTTTGAATTTCCAATCCTCCCATCTTAGCTTCCCAAGTATTGGGATTATAGGCATGGAGAGTCACACCTGGCTTCCTTTTGCAGTCTTGTATCTATTGAATATAGCACGTAGTTCATTTTCTGTTTTTCTTTCTAACCTCATCTGACCTGCTCGCTTTGCTCATTCCTCTTCAACCACACTGGTCTTTCTCCTCTTTAATTTTTTTCTTTCTTCTTCCCTTTCTTAAATCTTCTTTTTCCTGGAACTTTAAGAAATTGCTGTTTGTTCTTTTTGACCCAATTGTTTATCAACCATAACAATAGCTGGCTCTTTCTTTTCCTAGCCATCTTAGATAAAAGTGTTTCGACTTCCAGAGTCCTTTTCTGGCAAGGTTATCTAAAGGCTATACCCCTGAGCAACTTCTTAGTCACTTTGCCCTGCCCCATTTCTCTTATGGGACCACTCTCAATCTGTCATCTTCTTGTTTATGTATTGTTTGAAACTAGAGATTATGGGAAAATCTCTGGCCCTGAGTGATCTGATCTCAGTCCCTTCACTTTCTGTTCTAGGTAAGGTCTGGAACCTTCTTCACTGGCAGCCCCTATTGGCCTTTCCCTATTGGACACTTGATGTGAAATAAGTAGAGCACCTGGTCATATTTGCGTTTTGCCATTTTCGGCCTTTTTCAAGGCAGAAATTCTGATGATGCAATTTATTCGCTCATCTTGTATAAGCTTCATCAGTGCCACAGAGGTGGGTTTCATTGTGACATCTCCACACGTTTACAGTGTGTACCAATCAACCTCACTGTCCACCACTTCCATTGTCAGCTGATTGGCCTTGGCAGCCTTTTTTTTTTTTGGCGCCTCAAGCTTTCAGGTCAAATGGGTCTCACCAGGCGCTGGTGCCTAGGCTACTTGGGATCTGAGGACTGAGGTTCAAAGCCAGCCCTGTTAGTCCATGAAGGAGCCTCTTATCTCCAACGAAACCACCGCAAACCAGAAGTGGCACTGTGGCTCGAAGTGGTGGAGCACTCGCCTTGAGCAGAAGCCGCTCAGGGTCAGCATCCAGGCCCAGAGTTCAAGCCCCAGGGCCGACCCCCCCCCAAAAAAAGTCCCAGAGCCCTTCCTGCCCGGGCTGGCTTTGAACCGCGATCGTGAGAGCTCAGCCTCCCGAGCAGCTAGGACGACAGGCGTGTGATCTCTGACTCTTTTCTACCTTTTCCCCCCCTTCTTCCTTGAAATCAGTAAGTTCCTCGAAAGTGGAGATTAGTCCTTTGTTCCTAAAAAGTGGAGAGAGTCGGGCGCGGGGCGGCTGCGCGCGGCCAGGGTCCGGGGCACCTTTCCGTTCCCAGCGCCCGGCCGACCACCGAGCGGACGCGTCTGCGGAATTGTCTCCAAACTTTGTCTCTCCCCGAAGAAGCCCGTCGTGCCCACACTCGGCCGCGAGCAGGTCCGCGCCTAGAAATAACATTTATTCTAAGGCTCTCTGCGCGGGGGTTCTTGGGAAGCGGCTCCCCCGGCTGCCTTCTCCCGTTACTCCTCCCTTCGGTCGTCTTTGAAAGAACTGGTGCCACACGTGATTTCTCCTTTTCTCCCACTTCCGAAGACAAGGCTGATAATAGGCAGGGGCGTCAGCCAGCCAGTGAACCCCTTCTCCCCTTGCAGCCAATAGCAAGAGGCAATAAGTACACCGCCCCGCCTTTTGTGGCTCTTCCCGCCCCCTCTGAGCCCGCCCCCTCAAGTCCGCCTCTCGGAGACGGCAGTTGACAACTCAGCTGGCCAATGAGAAGTTTCTACTCTACAGGAGAGGGCTGGACGGTGCGGATGACGGACGTTCCAGACTGACCAGTAGAAGAGCGCCGGTGCGGGAGGGGTGTAGAACGGAGCCAATGGCGCGGTGCCAATAACGAGCATCAGGGAGAGGGCGGGACTAAACTGTTAGCGGGAGGGAGGGGAAGGCCTCAGGGAACCGAGCAGCGCT